>NW_016170296.1:0-2635 GCF_001687245.7 Rhagoletis zephyria
AAATCAAATTGAATGGGGAACATGTAGCTGAAACAAATGCTGATGGCTCATACACCCTGGAAAATATGAGATCTGGAAGTTATAAACTTCTCACAGAATATCCAAAATATGAATTTAATGAAAAAGAAGTCAATTTAGAAATAACTTCATCAAATATTGATGATATAGTCCCCAACGCTTACGAAGTTTGTGGAAAAGTTGTGTCACAGAAATCGTTCGTGATAGGAATTACAAAACACGCATCCAGTTTTCATACCACCGTATCAAGTAAGCCTGAAACTGGCGACTGGTGCACATTTTTGCCGAGTGGAAAATTCAATATTGAAGTACTGACAACCGACGAAGATAAAGCCAGCGGTATACAATTTTTCCCGGTGCAGCAACAAATAGAAATTAAATCGCAACCCTTAAGAGGTATCATATTCTCACAATTACGCGCAACATTGTCCGGAGAAGTTAAATGTCTTCACGATGCGCCTGAGGTGTGCAATGAAGTTTTGGTAACATTACGTTCATTAGACGCTGTAGGACAGCCAACAGGACAGCAGCAGGAAGTTAAAGCGAATGGTAAGCATAAATTTTGAGTTGTCCGCTTCCATTCCAAAATAGCCGGTTCTACATACCGAAATGTTCCGATTGGTTTTGCCCGTCCAAAGGCTTTCGTTTCAGCTTTCTAACTCTGCATAGACCGGCGAGCCCAACTTCAAGTTTTTTGTCCCTAGTGCCGCACTTTGCAATACTGAAGGGGTACCTAGCATACCCAATAAGAAGTCTCGTAAAGACCCAGGTTCCCACAACAGTAGGGTCTACGTAACCGGAAATACCCAGATTTATATCTGGCCAAGGACTGTTACTACAGCAACACTCCCCAAAAATCTTTGGGGAATTTATACATATCGTCGTTTAAAGTACAAGCCGCGTATCGTCGTTCTGTAAAACCGCGTAACGGATATTTGCTGCCAAAAATTTGATTTGCTCACACAAGCTCTTGGCTCAATCCTTATCCATTCGTCTTGAAATATATTAGCCAGAAATGAGGTTGCTTTATAAAAAAAGGAAAATTTTAAAATTGTGTTTCTACTCTCTAGAAAATAATTTATGCAACCTCACATACGTGGTTTTGCATTATCTTTATACACGGTTTTGCATATTGTTGATACGCGGTTTTGTACTTTAAACGACGATATGCTGTTACAACAATAACAACAACAACAGCGACTCTACAGACCAAGTTAAGCGTTGTCAAGGTATCGCCGTCGACGGTACATGTATGGTTAATATCGAAAAAATCAGCTGGCCACTTTCGATAGCTTGGTCTCCTCCAATACACATAACGGTAGGTATAGACAAAGGCAATAACTGCGAAAATTTCTCGAATCGCTTGTCGGGTGCAAGACCAAATGGTGGCAACAATGCCTTCTGATGTGCCCTAAAATTTATTTACACGATAAGCAAATAAGCTGTCGTCATGCAGATGTACGTCAAAAAACCGTCGAAGCCGACAGTGTGCAGACAGGCCCTAAACGTTTTTCAACAGTAGACCGTTGCTATCTTCGTGGACCTTCGGGTTGGAATCGCCATATTTAAAATCCAACCCCCTCCGCATTACAAAGGCAGGTTAAACTAATAATAAAGAGAATCGACGCCCAATACTAACAATGTCCACCCTTGAATTTCTGATAATCGCCAAGCAAAATTTTTGTCGTCGAAATTCTATAAATAAAAAGCAGTTTGGCCTAAAAGTACGCAAGATGAAAAAGTAAGAGTGCAATGTGTAATTAGCCAAATCTGGCAGTATGAGGGAGGGGTATGTACATAATAGATGTTACATGTTGTTAGGCGTGCTGCTATTCTTTTGGAGATTTTTGGCGATCAAAATTAGCGATAACGAATGTTGGCAACAGGCTGCAGCTAGTTAGGAAACCGTGCAGGACACTAGTCAACTCTCTTCTTGACCCGCTCAGATATCCTTGGGTCCGGCCGGGTCAAATTTGTTGAATACCGTTAGTTGAGCTAGACGACAACGATTGATGTCTTAACCTATCTATGCAGAGTTAGGAAAGCCGTTACAAAAACAACCATGCTGTTTTCGTTAATACAAATATATACCATATATCATATGTCTAGAAGGAAAATACTCAATTAAGGATCTGCTCCCCGGCCCATATGAGATAACGATACCGCAATCAAACTTATGTTTTGATTCAACTACGGTTTTCGTTAATATTCTTAGTGCTAACGAAGTTGCAACACCTTTCGTCCACCGAGGCTATGAAGTTTCTATTATTTCAAGCCATCGCGCAATTGTAAGTTCTGCAGTTGAAAAAATCTGTTGTTTCACAATTTCTTATTCTTTTTTTTTTTTTTTTGTATCGCAGATGAAATACGCTTATATCGGCGTAACAGGAGATGTCCAGCAACGTCAGCTACCAGCGGAAACCATAAAATTGCTCGCCGGTGTAAACACCTTCTGTGTGCCTTCATTTGGTACATACAAAATTAAACTAGAAAGCTGTCACATTTATGATGATAGCTTACCTAAAACTTTTAGCACAACAGATGGTAATCCGATTATAATTAATGCGATTGCACATAAAATCGGTGTGCGTGTACTCTCTTCCGACCCGTCCAATGA
>NW_016170296.1:8029-16015 GCF_001687245.7 Rhagoletis zephyria
ATGGATTTCATTAATTTTGCCTGGAGTAAATTAAATGACATTGCACAGACGCAGAAACAGAATAGTAAAAAGGAACCACGCAATGCTGAACCAATCAATCAAAAGAAAATTGAAAAAATGGCCGAACAAATAAATGCAGTCACAAAGAAGAAATCCAAAAAAATATAGGCCTTAGTCAAAATCTATAAATCTAAAACAAAGTTGCTGCACTATACAAAAATAATCGCTCTGTGGATGACATCATGTTTGTTTCAAAACAGCTCGTAAAGTCACAAGTAGTGAAGGAGGAGGGTGAGTAATAAATAAAGAAACCGCGCAATGCGTAACTTGCATAAACCTTGGATCTTAACTGGGATGAGTTAAATGTGGTATGGGGTAGTGAAAAGAAAATAAGTATTTTAAGTAAGTCAATGTTAAAGTAATAAATAGTTTTGTTTAAACTATTAAAAACATAAAAATAGCTGTGTGTATTTTGATTATAAAACGGCAAGTTTACTTAATGCGGCGGTCACTAAACAAGGCTTTAGATTTTGCAAGACATTTAGTCATTTAAGTACATCTGATGTTCGCATCGAAGATTTTAAATTTTTTATCAAACAAATTAAAATTTCAATAGATAGTTTTTGTTTGTTGATTGTTTATAACTTAACCAAACAACAGTGCATAGATGTACGTGTTTTGACCTTTGGTGATGAAATGCTATCAAGGTCTACTGTTTATGATCCGTATAAATGCATTATAGCGTGGTCGTATTTCGTTCGCCGATGAACATTGAGAAGATCGTCCAATAACGCTTTGTACATCAGAAAACATCGACGCTATGCGCAGGGCGATAATAGAAGATCGTCATGTGGCATATAGTGAAACTAAGGCGAGCTAGGCATTCACGCTCCTACCATTCATACAATAATCCATGAACATTTGACCGTTAGACAAACGATGCAAAAATACTAGCCCGACATGTCAAGGAAGTTAAACCACATCGCAACAGGTTACATAACTTGGATATACAGTGTCGGCCACTTGAGTAGCGCCCCGTTTTGATCGTTAGTATTGACAGTTTTCCTTTCGTTTATTTAATATTCATTTATTTTTTATAAAAATATAACATACATATATGTATTCTATAACATAAACTATATATGTTAAACCGATTTTCGGACAGTATTTCATTTCATTTATTAAATGTATAAGCATAAGTACAATAAGATATAATCTTTAACAATACAACGAATTTCTAATTTAAATACAGAGAAAGAGTAAAAAAATACAATATATAAAATTATAAATAATATCAAAGTGCCAACACAAACAAAAATTGCAATAATATTGCTCGTCAAAATGACTGTTGGTAGGCCATCGGTGTTTGCCTGTGGAATTTGCGGTCACAATACAAACTTTACAAAATTTATATAATAATAATAATTCAATAAATTTTCATCAATACTTAAATATTTTTGTACCCCAGTAATTTTTGTTATAACAATCTGCAAGCTTTAAGTTTCTAAAAAATCGCGTTGATTTTTGATTTTTTTGCCGAGGGTGCTTCGCTTTTTCTTCCATTAAAAACAAACCTTGAACAAGAGTTTGAAATTTTTATGAATTGAATATTTGTTGAATTATTATAAATTTTGTATAAACTTTGAAAATGGATTTATGTTAATATATCGTTTTTTTATAGAATATGTTATACTTATATAAAAAATTAATAAATATTAAATTAACAAAAGCGAAACTGTCAATACTGAGTATCAAGAGGGGGCGCTATTCAAGTGACTGGCGGTGTTTGTACAAAATCATATCCGTTGTATTGAGCTTTCAAAATAAGGAAAAAAAAAAAAGTGTGCGCGAGAAGCACTTCGAGACAAATGGTCTCTTGTTTCTTTGTAATAACGGGTCATTTGACTATAGTGATCTTAGAGGAATGTAGGGCAGTTCATTTCGAGCGGCACACAACCATTTGTTTGGCAACAGGTTTGAACGAATTGAGGAAAAACAACAACAAATAGGGTCAGTTTTTCAATGCACGGCCGTAGTTTAAACTCAGTTTAAACGCCCGATCTGGCTGGTTTAAACTAAGATCATTTGAAGTCAGTTTACTTAATCTAAATTTAAACTGGCACTGAAAAATTGGCGCATAGTATTTCATCTAGCCAATGCGAGCTTTTACACATCCAGTCAAACAAATTAATTTTTAAGCACTCAAAACATCGAATGGATGGATCATCCGCCGTACAGTCTTGATTTGGCACTAGAAAACCATGTTTTTGAGGTACATAAATAATGCCTTCACTGCTTGAAAATGCTAAACAGATTATTTTGAACGCACATACATAGGCATGCAAAAATGTATTAATCATACTAAAGGATATATTGAAAACCAATAATACCAACATTTTTTTCTTACATACTCTAAGGCAGGGCCGGCGAACCTTTATATATATACGTGCCATAATTTCCAAAGAAATATTCAATGTATCCATGACGTGCCGACAAGAAATCAGGACTTATCACCGTTCGTGGATACATTAATTGACACATAAATCGCACAAAATTTCAATTATCAAAAATCAATTAAGCGTCTCTTGAGGCGGATTCATCGTTCTAGTTCTGAACTCTTCTTCTCTCTGGGAGAGAAAAGTGCTGAACTAAAACGATGAATCCGCCGTTAAATGTCTCGTGTGTACTTTACGTGGTAGGTGGTGAGGACTCAAATGCATAGGCAGGTTTAAATTTTATCAAGCAAATGCCAGCTTCTGCAGACAGCTAATAGTCTGAAATTTAATTCGAAGTTTCTAAAATTTTTGGTTAAATTGGGTGATGGTTTTTCTAATTCGATTGACTCTAACTCTCTCCTTGTTTTGACAAAGTTCTTAGTTCATATTGAATTACACTGAAACCCAATCAGCTGCATTTCAAAATCTTCGATATCTAATTCATGAAATTTAGACAAGTTCATTTAACCAAGTGAAGTCACAGCAGGATACATAATAAATTTGAGTGTTTCCGATAACTCCTTGAATTCAGAAAACCTCGATGAAAATTCTTCAATGACAGAAATAAAATAGTGGCAAATCAGCTGCACTTGATAGTAGTTGGTTGAATAAGGAAAATAAATTAGCAACAACAGTTTACGGGGTGTACATAGCTCAGTGGTTAACGCTTCCGACTTTGAACATCGATTACGCAGGTTCGATCCCTGCTGAAGTCTAGAAAAAAGAAGTCTGATGAGGAGATGTGGTGATCTCCGAAATAGTGCTATAACTTCTACCGCTTAGACTTTGTTGCTTTTTCAATTTGTCCTAATAAACAATCGTGGTACAAAGCTCAATAAAAATATTAAAATTTATTATTAGAATTTATTACCAAAGAAGACTTCGGTGCCTCTTGATCGGTCTGGTTTTTCATGTAAATCCCAATCGGGTAAAAAAAATTTTAAGTTTGGGAAATATATGTAATTTTTGAAACAATATCTTTACCAAAAACTTTCAAAAGCTCAAATGAGATCTGTCATAATTATAACAGTTTTATTAGGTCCATTCCTTATCTTTTCTGACTAAAATCTGAAAAGTGTCAAAATGCAAGAGGGTAATAGGGCTCTCGCACGAGGCGATTTTTCAGGCAACTTTTGCGTTCAACTCACGCAGGGTTGCACGAAAAAAATTGAATGGCTAAAAATATCAAAATATAAAAAAATATCAAAATATTCGCCATAAAAAGGCGTTTGCATTGTTCAACTTTGCATTCTACTTTTGGTTGAACGGCCTTTCAACTAATCGCTTTCAACAAAGTTGGTCGCCAGCCTACATTTAGCCATTCAACTTTCTTTTCGTGCAACCCTGCGTGAGTTGAACGCAAAATCGCCTCGTGCGAACACCTTTTGACAAAATGCGCTCACTAAAAGGGAATAACAGGAAAAAGTAAAGGAACGCAAATAACCAAATTTTTAGTCCAAAGAATGGAACAACAAAACTAACGTCTAATAAGAATAGAAATGTATGCACAAAACACATTCACACAAGCGCAAGCACATTAAAAACTTACTACATATCTGTGTTCGTATGGAAAAGTAGCTTATGTCGAAAGGCTGGCTTTAGTATAAATCGGCATTCGCAGCATACGATTCCGAATGACTCACTGGCGGTGAGCCGTTGAGAACTTTTGGCAAATAAACGTGCAAAAAATAGCTCCGATACTAGCAAGTCAATATTCTTATTAAGTCTCATCAAAAAAATCTTTGTCGTTTAAAGAATAAAGGGAATGCCGTATTATACTAAAGCCAGCCTTTCGACATAAGCTACTTTTCCATACGAACACAGATATGTATATCATTAAATTTTTGCCTCCTTCCATTTTCACTTCACTTTTTTTAGTTCTTAGATTATTCTCACTTTTCGTGTATTCTTTAATATCCGTTAATTTGAATTCAGTTGAGTTTGACACTTTTCATGATTTTGCCAGCAAAAATTCTTCTGACTAAATCTGACTACTTCGGACTATTTCTGACTATTTCTGGGAGATAATTAATGTCCAATTATTAGCGCCTTCAAACTTTACGTTAAAATTCAATAATTTCTGGCAAATATATATGGTTTTTACCATTAAGTTTGCAAACCACGTATAAGCCTATCACTATTTTTGTGACTACGACCATTATATTACAACCACAACATCACAAAGCTTGTTGATGAATGATGCACTGCCAGCCCTGATCTAAGGCCTAATTTGATGACCCTCATATCATATGTAGATGTTATGGATAGAATTATAAAATTCTTATATTAGACTTAATAAATATTAAAGTTAATTAAAGTTAATTTGTCTAAAGCTTTTCGTGCGTAGAGGAGACCATCCTTTGCTGCTCACGAATGTGTTTAAATTGTTTTTTTAAGCCGAAGTTCGGCTTGCAGATTCGATTCATTTTGACTTTCTTCATTCATTCCGTTCTCGCTTTCCACTGAACTACCATCAATTTTATTAGCTGCTTCAACAGCCGCACTCTGTAGTTTCAACCCATTTTGACCTGCGGATGTAATATCTTCGTCCACGTTTTGCTCGATAAATACGCACTCGGGATTAACTGCTGCACATTCCGTAAACGAATGCGCTTGGTCATTTTCATTTCTTGCGTTCAGATATTTTTCGAAAAATCCACGACCTACAATACGGAAAGCCATGTTGCTGAGTGGATTCAAACGGGAACGGAACTCCATTTCACAAATAAAGCGTCGGCGACAAGCTTGTGAATCCAAGCCCAAAAACTCAAACATTAATTCTGCAATCCTAACAATAAAATAAATTTTAATCTAGGATTTTAACTTCCGAACTAAAATGTGTTAATGTACCTTTCCTCCATTTTCATTGGTCGCTCTGTTTGTTGCCGATGCTGTGACGTATTTATCTGTTGACGCACACTTCGTCGCCCAAGTCGATGTGTAGCTGGCCCTGTTGACGGTACCACTTCTGCAGTAGCAGTTATATCTTCTGAATACGAACCGGCGTAGCCAGAGTAAGGGTCAACTGAATCTGAACTACTAAAGGAATGATCGAAGTGGGGCGAATGGTCGAGAGAATATGGTACATGATCGTGAGCAAATGATGGACTAAGAAATTAACAAAAAAAAAACCACATTAAATCAAAAAGCAATACATAATTGGTTTTTATTTAATAAATAAATTCACTTACGGCGGGCGGTCGTACACAATAGTGGGTGAGTCGTGTACAATCCCAGTAGAACATTTATTTGGCCAGACATACCGTAGGGCGACGAATACTGCGCTGCCGACGAAGAAGCCCACTACGACAAGTTTTACTTTGACCCAATAGGCGATAGCAAGAGCATGCCAACCCCAGAGGTACCCTAAAAATTACAAATAGAGCATAATGATTATGTGATCAGTATTCATGTGTATGTAAAGCTGCGAAAAATAAAATAGTAGCAAAATTTAAAATGGTATCGTTTGGAACTTTTGCTTATCTATTTGTTTTTAATAATTTTCATTAAAAATAAAAGTTTCAAAGCTTGCAGAGAGTGCACTAAACTTCAAAAAGTTTTCAGTGGCCTTCGATTTGGCTAAAATTTTGCATACAGCCTAATTTCATACTATAACTGACAGAAATGGACTTAACAAAATTGCCTTCTTAAAAATTATTGGCGTGGCAAATATCGATAAAACTGCCAAGTTGGATGAAAAAATCCTTATAAGATCATTATTCCTTGCTATAATTACTCGTTGGAGAGGTAATGAATCATATCTTCGATGTTTTTGCAAAAGTGCCCATCGACCAATTGCGAAACCGCCAATTTTTCGGCACTGAAATTTTACAGAAGAACGAAAAAACGATTTTTTGAAGGCATTGCCTTGATAGGCGGTATTTTGTCTAGCCATTATTTTACAAATCTGTTGTTTTAATAACGATTTTGCGAGGCACCCTGAAATTGTGCATATGGAAACTGTGCATACGAAATAATGCATATGAAAAAAACCGAAATAATGCATAGATGCAGTTTCGATTGAAAACCGAATTAAAGCATATAATAAAGACGAAGTAATGCATACATGCACAGTTTCGGTTCAAAACCGGAATAATGTATATGACAAAAGCCGAAGTAATGCATATGACCCAAATCGCCGAAAACGAAACCAAGGGAAAAAATATTTTTTCCCAGGTTTCCCAGATTTTTTATTATATATGGATCATACATATTCTTAGGTATCGGACAACATAAATATTAACACGAATTTCCTTCTCTCAAACATGAAAATTCACTTAATCCTGAGACACCTGTAAAATAACGAAAATTGAACTAAAGGGTAGTATATATTTAATGACCAGTATTTTTTGCATTTACTTGCTTCTCTTTGCTTGTCTTGTATTACTTTGAAGTTAATAAAAAAAAAAAGTATTCGACAAAAAAATCAGCGATTAGCTTTCGATATGAAAATAAAGTCGGCAGTATTTATTAATGTAATGTAACAGTCTGAAATATTAAAAAGTTTTTTTGCGCGGAATCCACAAGGCTAAAAAAAGGGAAAATCTAGTTTTCTGCGAGCATTTTCGGCCTTCTTTCACAATAAAATAAAATAGTTCCCTGTACTCTTCATAATCTTGGGTGGAAAGCTATTTGTAACGTACAGTCTTTTTTACTAATTGAATTTTCAGGTAACATTTTTTCTTATTTAGTTAAAAGCTCAGTTAGGGCTCAGTTTACAAGCAACTGTGTAAGCTATTCAACGTTTTATTCTCCCATAGCATAGCCAAAATTTTTATTCTTTCTAACTTATACAGGCTCAGAAGAAAAGGATTACTTAGAAAAATAAAAAACCCGAGAATTATATAATTTCAAAAAGGAATCAGCTCAAAAGAACCGAAATAAGGAGCTAAAAGCAGAAGACGATTTTCCTATTATGTAATAAAAACTCGATTGGAATTATTTCGCCTATTTTTCTAGTACTATTATTATCCTTCAAAATGCATTCTCGAATGGTGCTACATATAAGATTTTTCCTTCAAGAGTTACGGCTACCCTAACTGCCGTGTCCTCCAATCTAACATCGCCAAACCAAGCATATGCTTTCCAACTCATTACGCAATCTTCCAATGGCCAAAGATTCATAAGGAAAAATCGTAAATGGTAAGAAGCCATTAAAGCCGTTTTACGGGTACTTAACCGCGAAACATCTTGGCGCAGTTCTAAGATCGAGCTCGAGTTTTACGCAGAAAATTACTTCGGTAACGACATACAGCTGCACAACAGACACTTTCAAATTTGTATTCAAATTTATCATGCTCTTAATTTCTTTGAATTGCATGTCACATCGCAAGACTACTGAATTCATGCTACTTATTGGAAACACACTAAAAGTCATCTAAAAAACTAATTATAATCTTATCCCTACATGTATGTATATCGCATAGGTAACGTAACAGTCTCCAGGTTTGTTCGTCGAAAATCCAGCAAGAATTATCCAACACTCAAAATA
>NW_016170297.1:0-13873 GCF_001687245.7 Rhagoletis zephyria
ACCACTCTCGTACAGACCCGTTGCTTATTGGCTTGAAATTTTATTTACTGCCCAATCTTGTAAAATCGCATCACCCAAAGGCTGTACATAGTATAACCAATAAACTTAAATCCGCATAGCGCTAAAACGCCTAAATTCATTTGAACTTTTTAAATCTGCTTTATCCTGGGTTTCGCCTGAAAAAAATTCTCCCGAAAATTTGTCGTCCGCCCATAGTAAAGCCATGGAAACCAAAAGTGAAAAGTGAACCGGTTCGGGGAAAATGAAACTCATGGCAAGGCTCAATGTTTCATCTAAATCCCTCAAAACATGTACTTAGTGAAGAGAGGGTTTTATATTTCATCGAATTTCAAATCAGCCTGTACCACTAAAAAAAAGTTGTAACCCATAAAATCCTTGTTGCACATCAACAGGCCCAGCTTTTTTATTTTACACAAATGTCGTTTTTGAAATTAAATTGGATTTGATTTTTTAAACACTGTCAACTATCCTAACTACAGTTCAGAAATAAATCCTTTCCAAACCCATTTTGATGGCTGCCCATCTTTTAATAAATCATTTAACTTTTTAAATAATTTGAATTTAATTTTTTTAACTGGTGGCAATCCCCTCAAACTCCTCAAAAAAGTCTAAATGTTCAAACTAGTGATTATTTAACACACTTTCATTTGAGACCCATAACTTAACTGTATGTCGAATACCTAATCTCCTAAATTCAAGTTTATTAATCTTTTTTAAACAGGTGGCATCCCCACTACATTCAGTTAAGAAATAAATGCTTTTCAAAATCATTGCGGTTGATAGGTACTCATATTGTTATAGTTTATTTAACTTTTTGAATTTAATATTTTATCAGGTGGCCACTACATATATATGTAGATATCTAACCGGTGAATCTGTCCAACATAAAAAAATTTTAACCCCGCTCATGGCCCACTGTGCAGCGTCAACAACTATCTGCCGTGCCTGCATTTCTATGTATGTATATTAATTTATTTTTTTCTTAACTACATACAGTGGCGGTCAAAAATTGATGAATGGTGCTTCATTTTTAATAGTTCGAATATTTTTCCAGCTAATTTTTTTTCATATTTTTTTATAAAACCATGGTTCATGCTTTAACAAAAACTATATAAATCACACTTTCAAATTTTGTGCAGAGCTTGGAAAATTTCACAAATTTTTATCTAAATTTCCAGCTGACGGCGTTTTGCACTTTTTTCCAAAAGCCAAGCCCAGTTTTACTAAATTTCGCTATTTATATGAAAAAAAACCGCAAAAGCCGTGAGCAAAAAAAAATATTAAAAATCAATGCTAATTTATAGAAGCTCTAAGCTTGCACTCATTTTACCAGAATTTTATAAGCTCGTTAACTGCATACGCAAAAATTTCTAAAACTTCTGGTTTAAAAGCTCGAAATTTATTTTTATAAAAAAATATCATAAGAATTATAGCTTGAAAAGCATTGTAAATATTACAACCTAAACTCCATTCATCTACTTCTGATCGCCACTGTACGAGGAAGTAGTGTGTATGAGTTTACCCACCACTGTAAGCTTAACAGCGTGATTGGTCCTCAGTTTTTAATTCCCCTTTTTAATAAATTTTGCACTTAATTTTTTCATTATTCTGAGCGACATGTTCTACCACAAATCGTGACAAAACCAAAGGATATATTTGCTCATGAATTGGTAGTTTTGCTTAAAAAAAACAAGAAGGTATTAAATTTCCATACACTAGTAAGTGCATAAATGCAAAGGGGGTTGCATTCGAGCACTTCTTGTGTCATATATATATATGTATGTACATATGTAAACTTTAACCACAACGGTGTTCTTTTTCTAAAAGCTTATTTCCCATATCCATTTCATATTACAGTCGCAAGATTTTCATTCAATAAGTTCAATGCGCCATTCTCGAAATAGTAATGAATGCATTTACTCGAACATTAAATTTTTCCTTCGATGGTCAAATGCGCTCAGGTCATTTGCGGATACGCTGCAAGGAGGAGACGCTGTTTTATGATAAAAAAAAAAAATTGGCATGGCATTTGGTTTTTGAATGACAATTTAAGTAGCATAATTTTTCCATAAACATAAAGCAGCTTGTGATGACTCGATAGAGCGCTGAACTTATTATAAGTACATCGATTTAATAAAAATCTAAATTCTTTGGCATGCTAAAATCTAAATTAAAACAGAAGATCCTGCTGACAATTCTGAAAGCAATATTGGAAATTGCGGCACTTCGACATTTGCCCTGATATTATAGACAAATCCCTATTATGATGCAGCCAGCACGTATGTACATACGTAGAATGTACATCGTACATATGTATGTATCTAAAACACATAAGCCGCCTGCAGCAATGAATCAAGTTTCACTAATGTTGAACGTGAAATGTATGCACACTTTGAAATAAATATCCTTGTGATTCTCAGTGAAAACGGAAGTGCTCTGTTACACATTTGCTTGCAGCAAAACTTGTTGTAGCTGTTGAGAAGTGAAAGCGTTTTACATGTCTACATATGTATATGTATTCACTGTATGTATGTATCTGGATGTACATATGTACAGACCTACTGTGCCCGCATGCATAAATGTTTATAGCTGGCACATTGAGGCCAATGTTTAGGAATTAAAACACCTTCACTGAAAAAAAATAAAAATTTGTAAACATTAAAATTTGCCCTCATACATACATACAAACATACGTACTACGTTTTTGGGCATTAAGTGCTTAACACATTGAAAACGACGAGCTACGGGCCACAGCTTCCAATTTGGTATCTTCATTATCTAAACTCTTAATTGATGGCGACATGTTTTTTGAACGCGGCAGCGACATCGTGAATTTGACATAAAAGAAGAGGAAGAACACACAAATTATAGCGGGCAGTAATTCGGTAGAAAAGGAACGCCAAAACTTAGGCGTTGATAAAATTACTAATTTTGAAATGCAGTGGAAAAACATACATTTGTCACCACAGGACAATACAGACTCCGCAATAAACTCTTGCATTTAGGTTAAAGAATTCAAAAATTAATTAGAAGAAAATCCTTTTTCTGAAAGCACGGATTTTATATCTACCTTACTAATTTTACCTTAAGGAGAGAAAAAACCAAAACTTTTCAGAAAAAATTTCCGAAAAAGTGATTCGTAAGCCGAGGTTTTATGGTCAATTCAAGCAACTGAAATTGCAGATTTTAACAGTTTGTAAAGTATTTTTAGTACATTGTCTTTTTTTTTTTGTAGCTTTATATAAGTATATTCATTCATTTTATTGCTTTGGTTTTTTTCAGCACTTAAATTTATAAAACTCGCTTTTTATATTAAAATTGCGAAAAATGTAAAAACAACTTTACGCCAATAAATAGATAATGCTCAACTGAAAGAAAAAATGTAGCCCTTCATTTTAGCTACTATTAGTATTATTTAGCTCTTCTTTTCGACCGTGTTAGCACCAAAGGAAATTTTTTTCTGGCAACACTGTTTCTAACTGCCAAAATGTACAAATCGTATGATCCCTGCTTTGCGGAATTACTTCTCCTCCATTTTTGCTAGTTTGGGAGTAATGTGCGGCGGGTTTTATAAGAGCAGGCTCGTTTTGGAGGTAAAATGGATTACTCGCCCTCCTATGACATACAATATTAAAGGGGGCATACAAACTGACATGCTTATACACAGGAGCATAGGGAACAATGGGGAGTATTCGTAAACGGGCAAGGGATTGCTCACGGAACAATCATACGATACTCCCAAGTGCTGCTGGGTAATTACTCAAATATGAATGCAATATTTGACAAATTGGTGCAATAAATGTTGCTATAAAATTTAAAAGTTAAAATGTATTTATTCATGCTTTATTCAAAGCTGCATTATGCAATAGCTTGTATGTATGTATGCATATTCATTTGCGAGTATCTACGTATATATCTACATATGTTTGACTAATAAGTGCCTTCGAAAAAATCCGTCGAAATCAAGATAACGTTGTCAGATTCATTAACCGACTTAAAAAAAAATGAGGAGGTTATCAGTTCGTCGGAATGTGTTTTTTTTTATGTATATAAGAATTGAAGTCGGTTTTGTTTTTTGCTTAAAAATTACTTGTTTGCTTAAAAATTACTTGTTGATGTTTCATTGAGCATTTTAATACCAAACGAGTGTACATACATACCTATATATGTGTGATTTGGGATACTCGTCACCAGCATTAGAAAAATACATACAAATTCATTCATATGTTTGCATCTGTTTGCGCATTTGTTATTGTTTTTGTTTTGATTTCATTTGCCGCAGCGGACACTAGATAGCTTTTAGCCATAGGTCAGCACTTCTGGCACGAAGTTCATTTAACATTTGCAGTTGCATCAAGTTTATATATATATATATGTATATGTACATTTATGTATGTGCATACATATAAGAATAAAGATATCTATGTACAAAAATATCTGATTATTAGCACATATCACATCGTGGCCATTATCGTTTATTGAACAAGTATGAATAATCCGACTAATGGCCGGCTAAATTCCTCAACACCCTCATCGATTGACATAAAACGTTTCTCAACAATTCCATGACATTGGCAAACGCATCACATCATCATCAGCATCAGCATAACGAAGCGGCGGCACACAGAGCTGACAGTTCATATAAGAGCAGATGTGAATGTACATAAGGCTGGGCTTGTTCCTGTACAGAAAAAAAGTTGGTTTGATTGCTTCCTTTGCGAGTTTGAGAGCTAATACAAATAATCAGCCTTGGTCAGTCCTAAAAACAGCCACCATTGAAATTGTATATCGTTGAAAAAGATATTTTTAATTACTAAACACAATAAATTCTAATAACTCAAATTTTACTACACTTCATAAAACTTTATTGCTCATAAATTAGATGTTTTAGTAAGCGAAGATTTTTTCACATTAGCAACAAATAAATAAATCAACAAAAAAGTTAAAGCGACTCGCAATTTCGCCGTTTTACACCTACAGACTAAACATTTTTATCACTCATACGTCACTGGTCGCTAGTAACTTAGGCTGGCAAGCAAGTAATTAAGTACATACATGATTTTTGGTGTTGGGTTTTGTAATAATGCATACAATTTTAATATCAGAAGTATCCACCTATTCTACCGGTCATCCTAACAGGGCAATTCTGGCAACTGTCTTTCAACTTACAACAGTCTTTCGAAAGACAAAATATTTGGTAATACAGTTGTCTATTCTGGCAACTATCTTGAAAGCTCTTTACTTTACTTTCGTAAGACTAGTTGAAGGATCTGCTAATGACGAGGTCTTAGCGTTATGCTGTTCGCCTTTGAGCAATAAGTTTTTTTTATAAAAAAATATAATCATTTCTGTTTAAAACAATCAATAATGATAAATAAACGAAATTTAAACAAAAATAAAGAATAAAAAAATAAAACAAAGCGAAAAAATAATTATAAAAAATAAATAAATAAATATTTTTAATGATTAGATGAAATTAAAATAAAATTTTTTTCTTCTTAGTTAATTAAAAAATAAAGAAATTTAATTTGAAACTCGAACTTGGATCTCTCGAACGGCACGCCCGTGCTCTGCTCATTCGGCCCTTGCACTGTTGGAGCGATGCGAGCTAAATGATATACAAATACTTTATCCCAAAATAGCATTCCTCCATGAGTGGTGAATGAGAGAGCTTTTTTCTAAGACTTTCAGGGCAGATTAACAAAAGTCTTTCCAACTATTTTGCCATCTGTATTTGATTTGTCTTACGAAAGGCTTTTTACTGTCTTAGTCAGAATTGCCCTGTAACTTACTCGCAAGCCAGGGCGTATGAGTGACAACCATGTCTGATAGCGCAATCAGCCACCGACGTTGAATTGTAGACCGTGTCAGCTGATGCGACCTATTTTATGGGATTCTCGGGTTAACGAGAGCTGACCACCGCATGACGGTGACTTTGTCGTTGCTTCTCTCTCTCTCAATTTCAACAGCAATTTCATATGGTGCTACGGATAGCAGGTATGGAAGGGCGCTCCGTCGGTTGCTGGTTGAGCTTTTATACATACCCAGTAGATAATTTCTGAAGCTAAACACCCGATCAATAGCCTTTCTGAGAATCAAGAAGTCTTCAGCCTGCGTTTCTTTCTCGTTTTTTGTTAGGGCTTGCTTCAGAAGACCTTTTGAAAAAATTCAACTATAACTACTTCTGTAATTCATAAAAATCAAAATTTTTTTTTTGCAAACATTTTTTCGCGACCCAGTCTAATGTGCTATGTATGCATGAGCTTATTGATATGAATGAAAGTTGCAATCATTTATCCAATCGCATTTGGTAGAAACACTCGTTAAAGTGTATGGCACACGTTTCAAATTACGAATATATCCACGCATAGCGAATTCAAACGCTTTGTTGTTGTTGTATGTTTACACATAAAAATGTATGAGTAGTACGGGTAGTTGCAGATTATAAAACATTAGGGGTTCGATTGGTTCAAAAAAACTCCTATTTTTTAAAAAGTATTATATTTGAATATGCCTAATACCCGGGAAGATAAACTGGTCCGCACGGTAGTAATTGGTGCCTAGCTTACTCACTTATACTAAATATGAAAAACATTTCCGAACTTTTCTTGTTATAAGAACTTTTTGAATTGCATATTTAAGGTGCTTCAGAATATAGTTGAGAATGCTTAATGTATTTCGACCGGCACCCTTCTATAGCGGATCCCTTGTATACTTAATAGTAAAACTCTACAACAAGCTTCCAGGCGTTGTGGCTTTCGGCACTCAAGTCGTCATCAAAATCATCAGATCAAACTTATAGCTGAAACCCTGAAAAGCGTTGAACGTTTGTTGAGCTTGTTGTGGAGTTCTACTCGTAAATATTTCATAACAATATTTCATGCACATGGGCACACAAACAATTTTTGAAATCCTAAAAGTTACAGTTGATTTTCTCTGTCAGACACTTTCGTATAACCTTGATTCTTTAAGAAAAGCACTTTACCTATTCGAATGAAGAATCATTTTGCACCATTTTGAATCCAAAAAAAAAAAAAAATAAATATTCTTAAGTGGAAAAAATTAAAAGCGATCAATTTAACAAAAATTTAAAAGCACTTAAAACAAAAGTGTTAAAAAGCAAATGGGAATGATTGCCATTGGCTATTGTTTGAAAAAGTCTCTTCAGTTTTTCTATAACAGCTAAGTCAATTTTTTGCCCTACAATAATATCTACATACATTAAGTGACAAATGAAAGTGTACACCTTGTTCTAATATTATATTCACAAATATTTCATGAAAAATGGTTTGCATTAATTATTTAAGAAAATATAGTTCATTCTATAATAAGTCAAAGTTTCGCACTTAATATTAAGTTCACAAAGATTCACAAAACTTTCATCAAAGTTTTTTACTTTTTATTCAGAATTTCTACAAAACTTTCGAGTATGCCCATTAAATTTTAGTCAAGTTTCAACCGGCTAAAAAATTGCATGGAATTTTGAGAATTTTTTTTTTTTTTTTTGAGACAGAAGTGCAAAAATTCTCAGAACTCAGTGGGATTGTTTAGCCGTTTAAAACTTGCACATCATTAGACTAAAACTAAATGAACTACAAAACTGCGTACTCGAAATTTTTCCAGAAATTCTGAATAAAAAGTTGAAAATTATGATGAAAATATTTGGAGTTTTTGTGAACTTTATATAGAGTGTGAGACTTTCATTTATATCGTTTATATTATAAAATCAACTATATTTTCATAAATAGTGAGTGCAGAAAAATTTTTCATGAACACAATTGTGAATATTATATTATAACAAGGCGTATACTTTCATTTGTCACCTAGTGTACATATGTTTGCATTCAAGTATATAGTACAACATACATACATACATGTATAATATTATTAAATATATATGCATAATATTATCCTTTTAAATAGCGCCAATACTCGTATAAACAGTTATGTTTTTTGTTCTTTTAATAAAAATTTGCATGCGTATGCTCTTTTTTCAAATAAGCAATCTCAGCCGGCAATTCTGTTCCATAAAAAATCCATCGGAAAGCGTAATTAATAATACACTTGTGAATCCATTAAAATTGCCAATTTATTGTTTTCCTGCTTTGTTTGGGGGAATGAATTTGCGTCATAAACCAACCCGAGCTGATGATTGCCGGCTTCCTAGCTGATGATCAGCGATTATCCGGCGAACAGACACAGCATGCACGAGCAGTCAGTACTCAGGCGGTTTTAATAGCTTGGCAAAAAAAAAGACAAAAACGAAAGGCGAAAATATAAACATTTAGAGTATGTATGATTATTGGTGTGTACGTACGTATGTATGTACATATAGTTCATGTGTATATAAAACATGCATAGCAAGTTGATTTAAATTCAATCCGATTCCCGCACACTTATCTTAAGTTTTGATAAAATTTCAGAAAACATTAATAATCGCATTCTGTTCTACATATTCGTATTATGTATGTATGTAAATATGCGTAGTAAATTCATACATATACATAATATTGCATTACAAATTTCATTTACTGTACAAATAGTGCAGCACGTTAAGGTAATATGTATATATGTATGTACATATCAGCCACAAATTTGCGGCAAGCCATTGGCTATAGCTTAAAAAAAAAAAATCAAAACGCCGAGTAATTGTGCTTTTGTGTTGTCTACACTTGGATTTCATTCACAGATTCTCTCAGCACCCACCTTAGTATGTTGTCCATCATATTGATTCGCACGATTAAATTATCATTTTTATTACCACTGAAGTGTGAATTGTTTACACAAACATATTTACATATGTATGTATGTACCGCGCCACCGTATGTAAACATGTTAATAGAGAAGAGACATTTTTATTGTTTTCTTACGAAAATATACCTAACTATCTAAATAAAACTATGTTAATCAAAATTTCAAACTTTGTAGAACATTTATAAAAATTCGGCGAATTACAAATCCTCAAAATTTGAGACTTTTTAATTTTTTTGAGTATGCAGTTTTGTAGCTTATTAAAGTTTACTATAACAAAATGTAAATTTGAAGTAGTTAGGACTTGCCGTTGATTTTTGGCAATTTTTTGTTTAGGCATCTTCTCCAATACAAAGTAAGTTCAAGCATTTTTTTTTTGTGGAAAAAATGATCAATACTTTCCACAAAAAAAATTGCAAAAGATTAACGGTAAGTCCTAGCTACTTAAATTGTGAATGAGCTACACAACTGCATACTCAGAACGTTTTTAAGAAATCTAATTAAATGATCACAATTTTGTTGAAACTTTGTCGAAGTTTGCTAATTTTCGTACAAAGTTCCAAATGGACCTGCAAGGTTTTTGTTAAATAACGAGCTACAGCGAGATATTTTCGCCACTGTACTAAATGCGTGAAATTTGTACGCAGACAAGAACTGAAGAATAGTGATTTTTTTTTTACCTCGCTTTTATTAGCTTGGGAAGTAACCAGAGTGACGAGCAAAACTGCAACAGGGTGTAACACTTTTTATGCCTTTTGCAATAAATTTTAAATTCTTGCAAAAACTCGATGTTTAACACCTTACTAAATATATTTCAACATAAGTTTTGAAAACAAATCACAAACAATTGTTGATTCTCACAAAATAAGCCATCTCGTTATAAAGAAAAATATTTTAAAAATAGTTCTTGAAAAAAAAGAATGGCTCATATACTTATTGGTACACCCCTCAAAACGATTTGAAGTCAATGCAACAACAATAAAAAAAACTTGCAGACAAAAATGTAAATTATGGCAAACGTTACAGTTTTGCACTCACTCTCAGTCTTGCATTTTACAGTTATATTTTACTTAGTTGGAAGTCGGATGACTTTATTCTGTATTGTAATGTTATTCAAGAAGCGATCACCCGTAAATAATATGGTTAATCAGGAAACATAAATGTAAATAATAGATTTACTGCGGAAAGGCGGGACCACAGGAAAAGTGGTAAAAAATTGTGGATGTTGCCACATGAAAATGTTAAGACTGAGAAAAAAATATAGCCTAAAATGTTGCTAATGACAAAGGAAGTCTGTCAAAAAATATTACGGTCCGAAATCTTGTGAACTTAGTAGCAAGTAGCGATGCAGCCACTATTACAAAAGCGCTTAGACAGCGGGCGAAAGAAGAAAAAAACAATTTTGATCAAAATACATGTGCGGGTGGGGCATCATTTTGCTGCATCGCACGAAAACCAGACCGTTGCCACTTGGGATATGGTGGGCCTTTCAGAATGCAATGAATGGCCTGACAAGACTAAATTAATCGCTTTCAATCAGATGGCCGGGCATGGTATTGGATCAAGGACCCATATTAAGGTAAACTGTGAATCACAGTGGCCCGTCAATAATAGTTTGGGAAATGCAAAATAACGTAACAACATCGCCACTGAAATGGAAAAAGTAGTGACAAATTTTTTATTTATATATTTTTTTTTCATAAAACGATGTGGGGAGTTGTAATTCGATGAAATCAGCAAAAAGTGAATTTCGAATTTTTTATAAGTTACGACTTTTTGCATATCAGTGACGACGTTTTTACGTTATTTTGCATTTTTGGTGACGATAAATTTATGAGTATATATATATATGTATATACATTTATGTATGTATACATCGTTAGAGATATCCAAAACAAACAGCCGCTATGCATGACTAAGCTTTAAGAAGACGTGGACACACTAAAAATATGACGAATAATTTCACTGGTACAAAACTCGCAAACTTTATTATAAAATCAGTACAGAAAGAAGAGAACAGAAACTAGTGAAAATCATCCGAATATAATTTTCACAATAAAGAACCTATCTGTCATATGGAGGGAGAAATAACACAGGCCTACGTTTTTAGACCCTGAGGCTGGACTATACTTTTTGAAAAGTTTTGGTGCGCTGAATTTGAATCCGGCATCCGATTTCCTCCTTCAGCACAAGTTACGGATATATGCAAACCTAAGCATGCCAAATTGTGGTTTAACGCTATATTCGTATGAACGCCAAAATTACATAAGAAACGTCGAGACACTTAAACTTAATTTTGGGTCTTAGATTACGGATCTGTACGGCGTTTTTAACTGACTTCGCAACAAGGAGGAGGTTCCCATTTCGTCGAATTTTTTTTTTTTTATCTACATACATATGTTACCGCCTTACTTTGGAGCACGTAAACTGATTTTTATAATCCCACACTATTTAATTTGGTTCAGATCCGATAATTGGATCACAAAGAAATTAACGATAGTCTTAAATTTTTATATTGAGAATTGAAGTCGGATTTTACCCGAGTTGAGCGTTCTTTTGTCACTCATTTCGAAAAAAATGCAGCTAGGGTTGTTTGCCTCGGCAATTGGCATCTTAGAGACGCACTGTCGATCTTTTTCGCTGCCTCGTTCTATATTTCTATATGTTCAGGAACGTAACAAAGAGTGGCGTTGAGATGTCCCATGACTGACTGGTCAGGAAATACAGTGAGGGAAGGAATTCATTTTGCTTCGGGATATGGGGATAGGTGTATTGTTTTTAGCTGGGGAACGGGAGTTTTTTTTGGGTATTCCCTTTCCATTGGCGAAAAGACTGACTGCCAGCAGGTTCTCCAAATAGAGAGACTGGTGCCGGTTTCCTATGCAAAGTGCAAAGTTAGCAACTTTGACCATTGAGCTATACACATAGGGTTGCTAGTCGCCGTACTATAATATGTAGTATCCTACTATTTTTTCAGTTTGTATACTAAAGTGTCCAAGAATACTATATTTCTTCATATATTTAGATGAAAAATCCGGTCAAAAGTCAAATTTACCAACTTTGGCAAAAGTTGTGTTAAACATACTTTTTCTAAAATTAAATAACCGATCTTTTGAAGGGTAGCCAATAAAACTTCCCCCGCTGCTTTCCCTTTGACATACGTCCACCTGAAAACAGTCAATGTTGCGGTCGCTTTTTTTTTGTGCTCGACGAGTTCAATCTTTCTACTTGATCAACGACCAAAGACCTCATACAAAAACTGCTTTGCATACAATTTTTCCTGCACTTCACAAATTCGTTTTCGAATTCAGGATAAATAAAATGAAGTTCGAAATTTTATTTTAACATTTTGAATATGTAAAAAAATATGCAATGATGAATTTAAATTATATAAATAAAATTGTAAAAAAAAATAAAAATACAAAAAATTAAAAAAATGCTTTTTATTGATATTTTATGTCCAAAAGTAGTTAGTTACAAGTCAGTTGACATGTAATGCAGAGGTGCAGGCCCCACAAAAGTAGTTAACTTTTTTCGAACAAAATATACAGTTAATATTTAGCACTAGGGTTCGCGTAAACAGACTAAAGTTAGGTATAAGCTAACGTCACTCCTTGCAGGGAATATCAAAAAAAAAAAAAAAAAAACGAAACCGGTGGAAACCGATTCGGCGAAACCAAGTCAATTACCCTTGTGTTTATGTATATAAATAAGTATTATATACCCACCAGCATTTACTTCCTCGAATTCGTTGACACCAGCACGGCACGCCTGTGATCTTTTGATTTTATTTTATTTCTTAGACGAGTTTCTTGCCTCTCCGCGGTAATGCACTGCGTTGGCGGCGCCGAGCGGTTAGAAGCGAGTCTTTATGCAAAGAGCAACGATATTCATAAATTTGTCAGTTTAATTCACACATATGTTCTAATTGAATTTTGGGTTCGGCATTATGCTTTTCGTTTCATTTAATTTGGTGGTGGGTCAGTGCAAAAGTTTTGGTGGACGATTTGTTAAATTGTGGATGGCGGGTGAGTATTTGGCCAAGATGCTTTGTTGGTTGTAAAAAACTCAACACAACACGTGCTAAATAGAAAAACACACACACATATTTATATACATATATATGCACATTTTAGCGTCTGGGTAGATTTTTGCAAGTTAGTCAGAAATTTAGCAAAGCGATTCTTTTATTTCGACCTCCCGGCTGGTACAGAGAGATTGTGCTAACTTTATGTGGGACACATTTTTTTTTATCTATTTTTCAAATAGCAACTGGTGCTAAAAAGTGATGCACTACATACATTGGACTCTCCCATATTTCTATGGACATATTTTTTGTTTAGACTTATTGTCGGTCTCACCCCCCAAAAAGTTGAGGATGGGTACAAAAAAAAATTATCCTAAAATTTTACGCCTTCCCTACGCGAAAAATACAAAGAAAATTTTAAATTAAGATTATTGAACCAAAATCGTACAGGCTAGTTAAATAAATAAATTTACCTAATTTAGTGAATGAAAATTAAAAAAAGGGTTTTATACGCTACATTACTGCACATGGATCACCATGTGGTATGAGTTACGGCAATTCAAACTTCATACGCAAGTCGGGCAGGAAAGGCGTAGTCCAAGGGGCGTAAATTTTAGGGCAGCTCTCCTTGTAGCCAACCGCAGATTAATGGAGGGTGAGACTGTTTTCAAAATAAAACAAGTAAAAGCAGCGCTGTCTTCGGCTATGCCGAAGGCTTCATACCTTTCATGAACATCTGCAAATTTTACTTTGACAGATTACTGCTTTTGAATACATCTGCATACATCGATAGAGGAGTTACATACTTATATAAAAAATCGCATCTAAACAATCAGAGGTATGGAAGATATACTTTATATGACACCAATCTAAGTGATTTTCACCGCTATGTGATCGGTATGTAAACCGGTAACACAATTTATTGGGTTTAGTTTCGTACATAAAGGAGATATATGGTAAAAACTGGTATCTGAACAACCACTGCTATAGGAGATAAAGCTTATACAGCATAGATTTTCACGATTTTCTCCGTAGACTTTGTATTATTATTTATAAAATATCTTACGAAATTTA
>NW_016170297.1:14214-16014 GCF_001687245.7 Rhagoletis zephyria
GACAGACGGACAGACGGACATGGCTAAATCAACTCAGCTCGACGTTCTGATCATATAAGTATACATTTTCATGGGTCTATCTCTTTTTGTTCTGGTACTTACAAACATCGGACCAAAGTTATAATACCATTTCATGCTCATGAAAGGTATAAAAATAAGGGACGCTCTAATGTACATATAAAATATAAAATTAAATAAATTTTATTTTACGAAAAGTGGTTTTGCTCTTACAAAAATTAACCCTGAAATACGATCAATCATAAATTTTTATATTGTTCCAAATGGGATTGGGATTTTTGGCCGGGGTACGGTCACATTGCAGGATCTTTTCTTGGCGTGGTCTAATATACATTCACCCACGGTTGGAAAGGATCATTCAAAAAACCTTCGGTTTTTAAGGGTATAATATAATTTTTCCCTTAGTATCTACTATATTAACAATCGTTACCTAAAAAAAAAAAAATCATAGATAAAATTAAGTAAACGCTTACGTACATAAAAATGTAATATTTAATAAAAAAAAATGTAGCTTTAATACATGGTGCCATAATAAGAGAACTCGGTTAAGTACTTTTTTACTATTGTTTACATTTGCCGTTAGTGGGAAACTTCCCAGTTAATTCCAACGTATCGCATGTAATTACGTTGTATGGTATACATATGTATATACATACATACATGCATACATATGTAAATAGTTGCATATGCATGCGCAATTGTAAACACAAGTGCATTTTTGCAATTAAGTGTTTCACCACTAATGATCAAACAATAATCATATGTACATACATAAAAATCATTAGTGAACAAGGGATTTTTTCCGATAAAGTTGGAACTACTTGATGTTTGAATCTGAAACTTTTATAAAAACTTCCTTAGATATTCATCTACAAAACTGTATTTAAGCGAAAAAATATATTTTTAACTTTATAACACAACTTTTACATTTAAAACAACGGCCTCTAAATTCTCATAAAAAAGTTTGAAACTCTTTAGTTTTGTTTGTAATCAGTATTAAGAAGTATCTATTGCTTAACTTAGATTCCTTGGAATAGTTTGTAGGTTTTTGTGTGAAAATTTCAAATCAACCGTTATACAAACGTCTGAGATGGCGAGTTAAAAAAAAAATTTGTAAAAATTTGCTGTCACAGTACGTTGTTCTAAATCATAGATGGGCACACCAATACAGTCTCATTTTGTCATGGTATTCGTGAATCGCGCTGAGTAACAGTTGCCACTTTTCTATATTGTACAAAAGTGCGTCGTTTTTTGCGCGTGTTAGAAAACGCTCCTACAAATTTATATTTAATTTGTATTATGAACATGAAACGAAAATAATAAAATATAATAAAAAAATAATGAAGAAATAATTTCAAATAATGAATTATGAAATTAATTTTTATAAGTACATTTGTACGTGCATGAAAAGTTTTTTAATTTAATTTCATTAAACTAATGTTTTGAAAAATGTTAGTTTATTCAACAACAAAATTCACGAATTTAAAATTTCTAAACTGTGTAAAAAACTCAGTATTCAATAAAGTATACTAAATATATTAAATTGCCGTATCGCACATAAAACCCATTACAAATCTCTTTAAATTGGTTTACGCAGTTCGGCAGTTTGACTTTTTTACCATGACAAATAATGTCGCCTTATATTAAAAGTACGATTCCAAGTAGTCGTATTACCACATAACAAGCATTGGGCGTTATTGGCTTTTCTTAAAACCAAAAACTGTTTATCTCACGATCGACTGATCGGATCTTAACCAGATTAGTATGGGACCACCTCTGAGA
>NW_016170300.1:0-16009 GCF_001687245.7 Rhagoletis zephyria
CTTTAGTAGGTTTTGTTCTGCAGCAGTTGAGAAGTGCATAAAAAATGCACTTGTGTGCGTGTGTGTATTCGCTGCACTTGGTTATTGCGGGCAATGCAATATAAATGAGTGTGGGTGTTCGCTGTTCGTTGGTGAATCGATGACGGCTAATGTGTTCCATTTGGTCGATATTTTTAGGAGATGGTTGAGTATGTGGAAGTACATACGTAACTGCCATACCTAAACAAACTCGTTGAGAGGAGCCTTTTCTGACGCCCAGCTGAAGCGCTGGTTATACTTACATTGTAAGTACAGGGCATAGAGAAGCAGCGCATGTAAAGCAGTGGTGTAATTAAATATACTCGGCATAGAGCGCATAATTTCTCAGAATCAGCTGTTCAGTGTAATCAGTTAGTCTGTTCCAGTACTCCAGCATTTAGTTAGGAAAACATAACTGAAGAATGCTTATTCATAGCTTAAACGAATTCGACACTAAAGTTAGTTGCTGCTTTTTGTCATAATTTTCAATGAAATGGTGGCAACTAACGTTATAATTGACTTTGTTTCGAATATAAATATGCCCCAATGTATGTACAAGAACGACTTCTCAGTAAAGGTGCTCACACTCACCGACGTGTACGTATGCCGTGTCTGTTTGACGTAGCAACATATAAATTACTGTTGATAGAGAAAGAGAGAGAGAGAAGCACGCGTAAACGTCGCACGTACACGGTGGTGAGCTTTTATTTACATGGCGCTCTCAAAAGTTTGATCGTGTCACTGACACAAACGTACATTAACGTGTCAGCTGACACGATCAAACTAATGAGAGCGTTATGTAAATGAAAACTCACCACCGTGTACGTGCGACGTTTATGCGTGCTTCTCTCTCTCTATCAACAGTAAATTTTATATGTTGCTACGTCAAACAGACACGGCATGCGTACACGTCGGTGTGTGTGAGCACCTTTATTCCCGTAAATCTCATGGGTACTGGAACAGACTAATGAGAGCAATGAGAGTGGCATCTCTCTTTGAAAATGTCACATAGCGAAAAATCAAAATTCTCCAGACTTCGCTGCCATGCCCTGTCATGCGCTTCGTAGGATAATCGCTTGTATGCAAAGCTCATTAAACAGATTCGATATGTGGCAGTAATCATGTTAGGCTCTGCAGCACAATGCAAGTATAACCAGCGCTTGAAGTGCCATAACAAAAGCGTCAGCGCTACGTCAAATGCAGAAATAACACCAACAATAAGCATAGGTTTGTTTGTGTGAAACACGAAAATTACAGTTTCTCCGTTTTCTGCAGCCAACTTTACTTCCTAACGTCCTGCCAAAATTGGATTTGCCAACCGCTCAGTGTTGACGCCGCGTTATTTCGGTATACTTCATGCAATTTGTATGGGCATGCGAATTTTTTGACAGCCAGACAACGCTGCCGCTTTTGTTTAGGTATGGCAGTAACTCCCGCAATGGCGTCGGCCGCAGCTCTCCATCCGTTATGCTCGCTCGTCGCGATAAGGATACTCGTGTAGGTGTACGATTACTCGGTCTGTGTTTCCGCGTCGTGAGGTGCAGCACATAGCGACGCTTTAAAGCGCAGTTAGTCAACGACGTAGCGTAAACGTNTGTGTGTACATGGTCCATTACAATTTTTAGTCGACGACAAGGCGCGCGCGCGTTACTCGGTCTGTGTTTCCGCGTCGTGAGGTGCAGCACATAGCGACGCTTTAAAGCGCAGTTAGTCAACGACGTAGCGTAAACGTAGGTTGACGTACGTAGCAGCATATCAAATTTACTGTTGATAGAGAGAGAGAAGAAACGGCAACATCACCGCCATGCGGTGGTGAGTTTTCGTTAACACGCGAATCCCATAAGGTAGATTGTGTCTGCGTCAACCTACGTCTACGTTACGTCGTTGACTGTTTGAGCTTTTAGCGCCGAGGGAGAGAGAGAGCCGAGCCAATTAGAGCGCTTCAGCCGGGAGTTTCTTGTCGTGTCTTCTGTACAAATTGTTCGCTCACGCTGTTGTGTATATATATCTCTGGTGCGCCTCATTGCTCAGTCGCTTCTCGCGCTTCCTCTCGCTGCTTCTGCTGTTAGCTGGAAAAGAGGTGGATCGGATGAAAAACCGGACGGTACTTTTTCAAGCGGAGAGTAGGGTACAGTCTGTTGGATGATAAAAATTAGGTCGGAGTTTGCATTTTGGCTCTGAGGGAGTTTGAAGGGACAGTGTAGATAGAATGTTCGATCCAAATCTGTTATAGTGAAAAGCAACATTGCTGTTCAATGGATTAGAATTACTTGGCAAATTTTATCGTTGGGTGAAGAATTGTGTAAAAAGTATCGCGACTGCGTAGCGACCAACAACACTCGTAGCAATATCATGTTTCTCGCAAACATCCCGCATCTCGTACACTCCACAGATCGCTACCCCCTCCCCCCCCTTTGACAAAATAAAATCACGCACATCCGTAATACGACATCGCCTATCGTCGTATAGGGGATATCCGCTGGGCCAACGGTTTTATCCCTGGCCGCGCGTCTAGCGCCGATTAAATTAGCGCGACTGCAGACAATGACGCTCGCGCGGCTTGCGCAGCGACACGGCATTGTTGTCGCGAGTTGAAAGATAGCGGTGCGAGTGGTTGGATGGATACAAAGAATCGACGGAGAGGTTTCCGTTGAAGAGAAGTTTTTGGTTATGAGTTGACTTTGTTTTAAAAGGATTTTGAAATATGTTCGTCGACGCGTTTTGATCGACTTGAGTCGCTAAATTTTTTATGGATGGAGTAACGTTCGAATTAAGTCTGTCTGCCTTACTGGTTTTAGTTTTGTGTATATATGTATGAATGCACAGCTGGGTGTTCAGAGTATTTAGTTGAAAAATGGTATCACAAAAAAGTTTGAAATAAAATCAAGATAAGCTTCTCACATGTACTCTAGAAATAGCTGCGCAAGTAGCTGAGTAGATATATAAGACAGAAGTACTTTTTGATCACTTACCTGAAACACAAAAAAATTAAATTTATTAATTATTCCCGTTAAAAGAGCGTAAGAGTCAATTACATAAATAAATATAATTTAGATGCATGCGGCACTTGTTATGGAATAAAATTGGCGATTATCCAAAAATGTTGTTACCATAAACAAGAATAAAGTTCTGCAAATTTTAATATAGTATTTTAGTTAGCGGATCGCGAGAAACAATTAGATCGCGTGGTTGGCCGAACTTTTTAGAGGGGCTGAGGGGGTAACAGATTTCGGTTAAGTCCCGTCTATGGGGAGCAGATCCCTAACGAAGCCACGCGGAGGAGAAGTACGACGTAGTTGAGTCCAAGTTCGTTGTAATAGCAGGAGTTTGCCGCCGTGGCGGAAACAGGAGCCAGTGGCTCTTGATCGGCTTCGCTGCTGCTGCTGGGCTGCTCGGCTGTTCGGCTTAAGCTTAGACGCTACACTAAAGGTAGAACGTACACCGTAAACTCCAAGTTCTCGCATTTTTGTATAAAAATCCAACAACGACGAGCTGCGCCGCATCACGACACCTTAGGCCCCAATTAAATCACCTATACATCCCGCAGGCACCAGCCATGCGCGCGCGTGTGTGTATATACGTCCGCCGTTGAATACAAGAGGTCGATCCGAGCAGCGCATACAGATTCGCGATTTATTAGCCGAAGATGAAGACAAGCGGTTTAAATTTGTTTGTGATATCTCTTGTTTTGAACAGCTGATATACTCGATGCAGAGTTTTCGTAGCCATCTTGCTCCGTCTCTCGCGCCATTGCCATTTTAAATAACCTGACCAAAGCGTTGTGTCCGTGACGGAGTTCTTGCAATTTTCCAATGATCTGGCATTTAATCGCACAACACTGATCGATTTCGATATCAGTGTTGTCAACGAAATAAATTTGTTTCAGTTATTAAGGTGGTTGTTCCTCCTGAGCTCGGTTGCGAGCGTTGCTGAGGTTTTTGATTTGCACTGGTAATCACCAATCTTTGTAAATTGCGGTTCCGTGAGGTAGTGCTTCATAATCTAATCGGCGAATGGTTTACGAACACTGAAAGTACAACGTCGAAAAATGCAAATTATCTTCGAAGCAATCGAACCATAGTCGCAAAAGAAATATACGCGCCAGATATTCTCATTGAGTCTTGTCGTGAGTTGCGCCCTTAAAAAGTGAAAAATGAACTAGCTCGAGGAAAGTGAAGCTCATGATAAGGCAGATTTTATTTTTTTAAAACAAACTTCTATCATATATTTTTCAAATCCGGCACCTGTAAATGGAAACGGTAATAATTTGCGAAGCAGTTTAACCTAACCTAACCAACATAATTGTAAACACAACAAAAAGACTGCTCACACGGGACAATCCATTCTAGAGCTATGCTCGGTATTACGTAAGCAACTTTGTTTAATACATATATACAGATATAAAGTTTAAATAGTTGGCAACCCTCTGCAAATTATTGCTTCTGGTTAAGAGTGCATTTAAATGCGTTTCGTTTCCTGAATGTGTTGTAATATTTTAGTCGATATATAAGTCCCAAAAATTTGAGCGGATGGCTCAAGCGGTGAAGCTGTCCGTGTGCAGAAGTGGAAAACTTTAGACTGCCATTTACCTGGAGTGGCCAGAAGCGATTCTTGTGCGTACGGTTCAAATCGCAGCTCACAACGTCCGGTTAGCTAAAGTGCCCAGACCAGAAAGGCCACAGACAGCCAATTTATTTGCCACTCGACTCACACATCTGCTCTCTGAGAGCACTCCTCAACAATCCGACATAAGCGAGCAGTGGAACCACATTTCCCGATGATTAAGTACCGCCGCCGAGGAAGTAGTTGGATTTCAGCGAGCCCAAAAGAACAATTGGTGCGATGAGGAATGCCAAGAAGCCGTAGAGAAAAAAGACGCCGCCTATAGGGCCACACTGCGATCGGGCGCAACGCGAGCCATGTGGGACCGTTATAGGGAACTGAAGAAGGAAGCGAGACGTATTTGCCGCAATAAGTACAGAGAGGCCGAAATAAGTGAGTGCGAAGAGCTTGAAATGCTAGCCGACCAGAAAAACGCCCGAAAATTCTACCAGAGGGTTAGGCGACTTACGTGCAAATATGGTTAAATGAACGCATGCCCGACGACTGGAATTTAAGTATGCTCTGCCCAATTCACAAGAAAGGTGACCCCGCCAACTACCGCGGAATCAGCCTTAAGGTCTTATCGAGTATATTGTGCGAAAGACTGAATCCCACCGTCAANCAGAGAGGCCGAAATAAGTGAGTGCGAAGAGCTTGAAATGCTAGCCGACCAGAAAAACGCCCGAAAATTCTACCAGAGGGTTAGGCGACTTATATGCAAATATGGTTAAATGAACGCATGCCCGACGACTGGAATTTAAGTATGCTCTGCCCAATTCACAAGAAAGGCGATCCAGCCATTCACGCCAACTACCGCGGAATCAGCCTTAAGGTCTTATCGAGTATATTGTGCGAAAGACTGAATCCCACCGTCAACGAAATGATTGGACCTTATCAGCGTAGCTTTAGGCCTGGCAAATCCACCATAGATCAGATATTCACAATACGCCAAATCTTGGAAATCGAGAATAGGATCGACACGCACCATCTATTTGTCGATTTCAAAGCCGCTTTCGACAGCACGAAGAGAAGTGCACTTTATGCCGCGATGTCTGAATTTGGTATCCCCGCGAAACTAATACGGTGGTTGAGCAGTACCACCAGCTCCGTCAGAATAGGGAAGGACCTCTCCCAGCTGTTTGATACCAAACGAGGTTTCAGACAAGGTGACTATCTTTCATGTGATTTCTTTAATCTGGTATTCGGGATAATAATAAGAGCCGCAGAACTGAACATCTCAGGAACAATTTACTAAATGAGCATACAATTGTTGGCGTATGCCGACGACTTTGATATTATCGGTAAAAATAAGGGCTACATCTGTTCTGCCTTCTCGGGATTGGATAGAGAAGCAAAGCGAATGAGTCTGGTGGTGAACGATGACAAAACGAAGTATCTCCTGTTATCACACAAACAGTCGGAGCATACGCGTCTGCGAACTCACTTCGTTTATTTGGGAACCAGCATTAACACCGATAATAATGTCAGCATGGAAATCCAACGCAGAATCACTCTTGCCAAAAAGTGCTACTTTGGACTGAGTAGGCAATTGAGAAGTAAAGTCTTCTCTCGTCGTACAAAGACCACATTCTATAAGTCACTCATCATGCCTGTGCTGGTGTATGGCGCGGAGGTATGGACAATGAAAACATCTGATGAAGCGGCTCTTGTAGTTTTTGAGAGAAAGATTCTGCGAAAGATTTAAGAACCTTTATGCTATATCGATGGCGAATACCGCAGACGATTTAACGATGAGCTGTATGAGCTTTACAATGATATAGACGTAGTGCAGCGAATTAAAATTCGGCCATGTCGNTCCAGCCATTCACGCCAACTACCGCGGAATCAGCCTTAAGGTCTTATCGAGTATATTGTGCGAAAGACTGAATCCCACCGTCAACGAAATGATTGGACCTTATCAGCGTAGCTTTAGGCCTGGCAAATCCACCATAGATCAGATATTCACAATACGCCAAATCTTGGAAATCGAGAATAGGATCGACACGCACCATCTATTTGTCGATTTCAAAGCCGCTTTCGACAGCACGAAGAGAAGTGCACTTTATGCCGCGATGTCTGAATTTGGTATCCCCGCGAAACTAATACGGTGGTTGAGCAGTACCACCAGCTCCGTCAGAATAGGGAAGGACCTCTCCCAGCTGTTTGATACCAAACGAGGTTTCAGACAAGGTGACTATCTTTCATGTGATTTCTTTAATCTGGTATTCGGGATAATAATAAGAGCCGCAGAACTGAACATCTCAGGAACAATTTACTAAATGAGCATACAATTGTTGGCGTATGCCGACGACTTTGATATTATCGGTAAAAATAAGGGCTACATCTGTTCTGCCTTCTCGGGATTGGATAGAGAAGCAAAGCGAATGAGTCTGGTGGTGAACGATGACAAAACGAAGTATCTCCTGTTATCACACAAACAGTCGGAGCATACGCGTCTGCGAACTCACTTCGTTTATTTGGGAACCAGCATTAACACCGATAATAATGTCAGCATGGAAATCCAACGCAGAATCACTCTTGCCAAAAAGTGCTACTTTGGACTGAGTAGGCAATTGAGAAGTAAAGTCTTCTCTCGTCGTACAAAGACCACATTCTATAAGTCACTCATCATGCCTGTGCTGGTGTATGGCGCGGAAGCATGGACAATGAAAACATCTGATGAAGCGGCTCTTGTAGTTTTTGAGAGAAAGATTCTGCGAAAGATTTAAGAACCTTTATGCTATATCGATGGCGAATACCGCAGACGATTTAACGATGAGCTGTATGAGCTTTACAATGATATAGACGTAGTGCAGCGAATTAAAATTCGGCCATGTCGTTCGAATGGACAGGAACGCTCCTGTTCTGAAAGTATTCAACGCGTTCCGCGATGCTGGTAACAGAGGAAGGGGAATGCCTCATCTGCGTTGGAAATACCAAGCAGAGAAGGACTTGGCTTTACTTGGAATTTCCAATTGGCGTCAGTTAGCACAGAAGAAAAATGACTGGCGTGCTCTTTCGGACTCGGCCAAAATCGCTTAGGCGGTTACAGCGCCAATAAAGAAGAAGAAGGTGAAGCTGTCTTTCCAAATCGTGCTTCAATCATTCATTTGATGAAGTATTATGGAAGACAGTATGGCGCTTTATTAACCGGATAGTGTGCTTTCAGTTTTTTAAAACCCCATTTTTTTAAATAAATAACTAAATTTGAACAACAACGTGACTATTTTTCGCATGTACGTTAGTTTCCCCCCTTCAGAATGAGATATCATTCATTCAATTTGATAAAATAACAAAGGAGAAATCCCTTGGTAACAAAAAACTACCTTTTAGAAACATCTATATATTTTCCTTTACTTATCCGTCCGAAACGATCGGTAGACGTTTGCTTCACTTTTATCAAAGTGTTTCGTGAAATAAATTACTTGGTTTTGTACGATAATTGCGAATATTAGATTATTTCCCAAAATATAATTTTCAAATAAAACACATCTTCGCAGATAAAGAAAGAACGGCGATAGTAAGTTAAAATTACCTGACCGTGTAGTTGCTGAGAAAGCTGAATATACATAAAAGGTAGGAAAAGTACTGGAAAAAAAACTACTAGGATAACAAAAGCATGAGCTCAAGCAGCGCGTACCGTCTTACTATCGCGTTCCTTATCATAAGAAGATAACAAGATAACACCTGTTACCTATTGACGTTATTTTAATACTGCTGGCTTCTTTGCTGTTCTATAAAATCCGGTAATACTGCATGCATGGCGTACAGTACTAAGGCATCATCATCATGAGCTGCTTCACTTTCTTCGCGATATTCTTGGCACTACTTTTGGGTATGTATTTAAAAGTTCATCTATTATCGCTTAAAATATTTTCTACTGAACTTTGATATTTTTAAATGATTTAATTTCAGCTGTTTCAGCTGAGTCAACGAAAAAGCGTTTTGGTAAATAGACTTTAATTTGTATATGCAAAAAGCAAATAAATAATATTTTAAATTAATAAACTTAATTTTCCAGAATTCAAAGACATGCCACGCATTTGTGAGTAGTTTAATTTCTTAATAAATGTTAACATAATGTTCTAGGATTTTGATTATTTATTAAATAATGTTTTGTCGAATCTTCAGCTAATTACACGCAAGGAAGTGAATGCCCAGCTATAAGTTTTTACAACGACTGCAATCTCTGCGTCTGTCACCCTGAAGGCGTTTCCGCTGTGTGCACAGAGCTGACTTGTTCCGAAGCGGATATCATGCGCATTGGTAATCAATCATATATTCAAGAACACGTTGCTCTAGAAAAAAAAGCTGTAGGTAACATTAACATTGATAAATTCGAATTTCTTTCCAGACAATTACATACGCAACTTGGGGTACTATGCCAACCACTCGCGAGGTGTGGAGCGCAGCTGTTCCTGCTCGGACAGTTGCGTCTGCTCCGGCAGTTCGTTTTGCTCGGGCAGCGCGGTCTGCTCGGGCAGCGCGCAATGCCAGGGCAGCGCTGTTTGCTCGGGCAGTGCGGTCTGCTCGGGCAGCTCACAATGCCAGGGCAGTCCTATTTGTCATGGTAGTCCCGTCTGCTCGGGTAGCGCCGTCTGCTCGGGCAGCGCGCAATGCCAGGGCAGCGCTGTTTGCTCGGGCAGTGCGGTCTGCTCGGGCAGCTCACAATGCCAGGGCAGTCCTATTTGTCATGGTAGTCCCGTCTGCTCGGGTAGCGCCGTCTGCTCGGGCAGCGCTTCTTGCTCAAATTATTTTAGTTGAGTTGCATATCGATAAAGAAATTGTAGTCCTGATTGTGTGACGACTATTAAAATGCGTTCGTATTGCTAATCTGTCTATTTTGTAAGATACAACTGTATAACGTGTTATTGACATTGTATAATAAATAAATATATATCAATATAATCCATCACTTAAGGGGAAATCGTAGGAGCTGTAGGGTCAGGTGGGAAATTCGGAAGTCGAAGCACTTATTTCAAAAATAAAAAAACGCAATCAGGGCCTAAAATATGAGTAGAGCCCCCTAGTCAGGAGCAATATTCTTCAACAAAATACTTTGAGAAAAGTATACTATTTTTAAGCGAATATAATATACATATTACGGGAATTTATAACAGTCCTTATCTTATTACCTTGGAAATTTTTTTCGTCTCGGAATATTTGCCAAATTGAAAACATACTAGCAGACCCGGCGAACTTCGTCCCGCCCAAAATTTTTATATATTTTATTGAAACTTTTTGGTCCAACATTTTCACCAACAATTCACGTTTACGATTTTCATTGGCACATTTGTCTGCTAAGATTAAGGTTTGGTGGTCATTTGCCGCTTTAAATAACCTAAGGAAAGTGTTATATCCGTTCTTGAAATTCTCCAGTTGTGCGGCATTTCATAGCACGGTTATTCGCAAAGCGAAATAAATTTTTTCCTCTTCACTCCCTGGCGGCAACAATGACCCGGTTCTATAGTGAATGTCCTAGAAGCTTTACAGTATAGTAGGTGCCAAATCAAAATGGGTGCGAATCATTGTTCTGTACCTTAAAAGTTTGAACGCATAATAATATTGGAAAATCACATCCATTGGGCCAATTGCAACGCAGGACCGTCGATATACTCAATGGTGCAACAGGTCGATTTAATCTGACCTTCACGGCCCCTTTTCTCACTTGGCTATTTTTAGTAATAGCTCGACTTCAGCACCACTTGGCAGCACGTTTTTGCAATAGTATTGCATACATATTTAAAACATTAGCCAAATCGGATCATAAATAAGATTTTTAGTAATAACTCAACTACAGCGCTAACTGTCGGATTAAATTGTGAAACTAAACCATCCAGAGACCCTCTCAAATACACAAAAAGTTTCGTTAAAATCCGTACAACCATTTAGGAGGATTTCACTCCCAAACACACCTACAGAAGAATAAAAAAATTCATTCAAAAATAGCTAAAGGTCGGTAGGTTTGTAGGCCTCACACCCCTTTTCAAATAGCCCGAATTTTCTCCATGAGTATGGGCTTGATATATACATATCTCCATACGAAGTTCCAGTACTGTACCATGAATACTTTCAGAGATATGCAGTATAAAAATTCGAATGATATGGGAGGTGCCACGCCCCCCTTTCCAAGAGATGCCCTCTTTCTTCATGAGTATGCGATTGATTTCGTATATCTCCATACCAAAAGGGACTTCTCTTTATATAATTAGTATAGATTAGTGCGATTCATAACACGTCGCGAAGTGGTATTTTTGGCGAAATTGCAACTTTGCGAATAAAGTTGTATGCAACTCCAGATTGCAAATGTAAAATTAAAAAAAAAAAATGCCGCACGTAAGTTAAAAGAAAAGTGTTTACAATAATATTTCGAAGTAGCCTTAACTAATATATAAATTTTTTTTCGAAGTATTCGAAGACAGTAAAAAAACATGTGTTTCGCGACATTGACTTTGCAATGATTGCCAGCTCAAATAATATCGCAATGGCGCAATTATGTCGCAAGAAAGTTTCCATACAAAAGTAATCAGCTGTGTCGCAAGTTGGGAAATTTTGCAACAAATGCGACATTTGCAACAACTTTGCGATGTTTCATGAATCCTACTATTATGAAATAGACATCGAAGGCACATGTATGAAGCTTCAAGTACGAGAAAGATAAAGAATGACATAACTGAGCACGTGTTTTTAAAGCTCGGTGAGGTTATTTTCGGTTTAACAGTACTGTAATTTAGAGATGATAAGTTTTAGAATAAAAAAAATTGCGCGTTATACTACAATATCGACAATCAGCTGTATTAACCAGACTCGAAACCTGTTAAAAAATATTAAATTTATAATAACAAAAGCGACAAAATCCAGTATCTTAAAACTAGTCTTTCAAAAAGGCTCAAAACGTCATTTAGAGTGTGTTTCATGATGTCTTTCTTAATTTTTTGTTAATTTTCGAGCAGCAGAAGTCTTACTTATAAATCACAATATTTATCATTGTATATCATGAATCATATTTAGTACTTGTTGTTGTCCATCATTGCATATTTTTTGTATCGATCGCTTCACGAAATATAATTTCTTAATACCTCAATCGATTATTTAAGTACTTATAATTGAAAGCTCTTATCGTCTCGCTCTGCCTCACCAGACATCATCCTCTTATCTTTAGAAAGATAACAACCTGTTGACGGTTTTTTTTTAATACCCGAGCGCACTTGTGCACAAGGGTATTACAACCTTGTTCGCATAACGGTTGTTTGCAACAGCCAAAACGAATCGAGATAGATATAGACAAATGTATACATACATAAATGCTCAGAATGAGAAGAGAAATCGATTAATCCATGTCTGTCCGTGTACAGGATACTCCAGTAAAAATTTGAGATATGTCCACGAAATTTGTTTGGGAATTTTCCCTTTATCCAGGTAGGTTGGGATTGAAAAGGGGCGACATCGCACAGTGGTTATTGCCCCACCTCTCATATAACGGTATTTTCGAAATATGCAAAAACTACGATATTTCCGTAAATACTGGATCCAAATTGTTGAAAGTTGGTATGCGAAGTAGAATTTTGGCATCAAATAAGACAGTTATGAATTTTTTTGAAAATGGGCGTGGCACCGCCTACTTACGATGAAATGCTGTATCTCAGTAGTCCCTTCACCAATCCCCAGCCTTACTGAGAAACCCTTGGAAAATTTTTGAAATCCAAAAAGAACCAAGCCCACCTCCCATATAACGGTAATTTACAGAAATACGAAAACTTCGATAAATTGGTAATTATTTAAGCTAATTTACTCAAAATCAATATATTCAATGATCTCTTAGCAGAAAATGCTACAAAGGGAAATTTTTGGGAAAATGGGCGTGGCACCGCCCACTTACGCTTACATATGTGTATCTCGGTGACCGGTTTATCAATTTCTACCACTCTCGGTAGATTTATCAATCTTGGCTCAAAAGCGATATGTTGACAATTTTTTAAATCGGACTAAAGCTACCGTCACCTACCATATAACGGTAAATTTCAGAAATACGAAAATTCCGATATTTCAAAAACTAAACACGCCAACTTACAACAATCTCTTAACAAGACACAATAGTATTGATTTTTGTAAAATGGGCGTGGCACCACCCACTTATGACTACATACATATCTTATCGACTTATCGATTTCCACCAAACTTGCTCCAATTATTTCAATATCTCATAGCATATTATCGAAACTGTTTGACATCGGGAAAAATACTATTGCTTATCATGCAGTTTACTGAAAGGTGGAAAAACGATATTTAATACGTGCGCTGGGTATATAAAGTTCGGTTTCGCCCCAACTTATACTTCTTTACTTGTTGTTTTTTTTTTTTAATATTTATGGCTTTACTGCTTCTCTATAAAAGCCAAGAACACTGTGCAAACGGCACGCAGTACTGCAGAATCGTCATCATGGGCTCCTTCACTTTCATCCTGACACAGTTGGTGCTAGTTTTAGGTATTTATAAGGTCAAATATTATCTGCTTTAGAAAGTGTTTTACTGTTGTTTGATATTGATTAAACGATCTAATTTCAGCTGTTTCAGCTTCGCCCGCGGATAATACTTTTGGTGAATAGATTTTCTTTGAACAATAAATCGTAGTTCTTTGCTTTATTTTTTGTATTAATTTTCACATACATTTTATTTTACAGATTTCCTAGACATGCTACGCATTTGTAAGTAGTTTCATTTCTTAATAAATGTAAACATAATAATCCTGGAATTTTGATTGCAAAATAACGTTTTGTCGAATTATCAGCTAACTACACGCAAGGAAGTAAATGTCCGGGCAAGATTTTCTACAATGACTGCAATATCTGCATCTCCCGCCCCGACGGCGTATCTGCTACGTGCACAGAGATGCCGTGTTCCGAAAGGAATACCTTGCTCATTGGTAATTAATCCTACTTTCAAGTATATACACCACTTAAGATTTAAATTTATTTCAGATAACTACTTACGCAACATGCGGCTATCGCGTGGTTCGTATCAAGCCTGCTCGTGCTCAGGCACTTGCGTCTGCTCGGGCAGTTCAGTTTGCTCGGGCAGTGCAGTTTGCTCGGGCAGTGCAGTTTGCTCGGGCTGAGATGAGTATTTTGGAAGATTCATGCAATATGTAAAATAAAAAAAAAAATAAATATATATCTAATTAATCTATCCATCGTCTTATATATCTACTCAGCTACTTGCGCAGCTATTTCTAGAGTACATGTGAGAAGCTTATCTTGATTTTATTTCAAACTTTTTTGTGATACCATTTTTCAACTAAATACTCTGAACACCCAGCTGTGCATTCATACATATATACACAAAACTAAAACCAGTAAGGCAGACAGACTTAATTCGAACGTTACTCCATCCATAAAAAATTTAGCGACTCAAGTCGATCAAAACGCGTCGACGAACATATTTCAAAATCCTTTTAAAACAAAGTCAACTCATAACCAAAAACTTCTCTTCAACGGAAACCTCTCCGTCGATTCTTTGTATCCATCCAACCACTCGCACCGCTATCTTTCAACTCGCGACAACAATGCCGTGTCGCTGCGCAAGCGTCATTGCCTGCAGTCGCGCTAATTTAATCGGCGCTAGACGCGCGGCCAGGGTAAAACCGTTGGCCCAGCGGATATCCCCTATACGACGATAGGCGATGTCGTATTACGGATGTGCGTGATTTTATTTTGTCAAAGGGGGGGGAGGGGGTAGCGATCTGTGGAGTGTACGAGATGCGGGATGTTTGCGAGAAACATGATATTGCTACGAGTGTTGTTGGTCGCTACGCAGTGGTGTTACTTTTTACACAATTCTTCACCCAACGATAAAATTTGCCAAGTAATTCTAATCCATTGAACAGCAATGTTGCTTTTCACTATAACAGATTTGGATCGAACATTCTATCTACACTGTCCCTTCAAACTCCCTCAGAGCCAAAATACAAACTCCGACCTAATTTTTATCATCCAACAGACTGTACCCTACTCTCCGCTTGAAAAATACCGTCCGTTTTTTCATCCGATCCACCTCTTTTCCAGCTAACAGCAGAAGCAGCGAGAGGAAGCGCGAGAAGCGACTGAGCAATGAGGCGCACCAGAGATATATATACACAACAGCGTGAGCGAACAATTTGTACAGAAGACACGACAAGAAACTCCCGGCTGAAGCGCTCTAATTGGCTCGGCTCTCTCTCTCCCTCGGCGCTAAAAGCTCAAACAGTCAACGACGTAACGTAGACGTAGGTTGACGCAGACACAATCTACCTTATGGGATTCGCGTGTTAACGAAAACTCACCACCGCATGGCGGTGACGTTGCCGTTTCTTCTCTCTCTCTATCAACAGTAAATTTGATATGCTGCTACGTACGTCAACCTACGTTTACGCTACGTCGTTGACTAACTGCGCTTTAAAGCGTCGCTATGTGCTGCACCTCACGACGCGGAAACACAGACCGAGTAACGCGCGCGCGCCTTGTCGTCGACTAAAAATTGTAATGGACCATGTACACACACGTACACCTACACGAGTATCCTTATCGCGACGAGCGAGCATAACGGATGGAGAGCTGCGGCCGACGCCATTGCGGGAGTTACTGCCATACCTAAACAAAAGCGGCAGCGTTGTCTGGCTGTCAAAAAATTCGCATGCCCATACAATTTGCATGAAGTATACCGAAATAACGCGGCGTCAACACTGAGCGGTTGGCAAATCCAATTTTGGCAGGACGTTAGGAAGTGAAGTTGGCTGCAGAAAACGGAGAAACTGTAATTTTCGTGTTTCACACAAACAAACCTATGCTTATTGTTGGTGTTATTTCTGCATTTGACGTAGCGCTGACGCTTTTGTTATGGCACTTCAAGCGCTGGTTATACTTGCATTGTGCTGCAGAGCATAACATGATTACTGCCACATATCGAATCTGTTTAATGAGCTTTGCATACAAGCGATTATCCTACGAAGCGCATGACAGGGCATGGCAGCGAAGTCTGGATAATTTTGATTTTTCGCTATGTGACATTTTCAAAGAGAGATGCCACTCTCATTGCTCTCATTAGTCTGTTCCAGTACCCATGAGATTTACGGGAATAAAGGTGCTCACACACACCGACGTGTACGCATGCCGTGTCTGTTTGACGTAGCAACATATAAAATTTACTGTTGATAGAGAGAGAGAAGCACGCATAAACGTCGCACGTACACGGTGGTGAGTTTTCATTTNTTTCATGTTTTCATTTACATGACGCTCTCATTAGTTTGATCGTGTCAGCTGACACGTTAATGTACGTTTGTGTCAGTGACACGATCAAACTTTTGAGAGCGCCATGTAAATAAAAGCTCACCACCGTGTACGTGCGACGTTTACGC
>NW_016170301.1:0-16009 GCF_001687245.7 Rhagoletis zephyria
AAAAAAGTGTCACAGCCGAAAAAAGTGTCTTCAAGTCATTCAAATCGTTCATACCATATATGTATAGACTTTCATTATTTTACTTTTCGAAACTCAGTAGAACATATTCATAGTCGAAATAAAATCCACTTAGAGTAGACTTTATTTCATATATGACTCTTCGCCATTATTTTTGATAAATTGGCATAAAAAGTGGTTTCCTTAAAATAATAACCTATTGATGAGGGATATATTAAAAATACGCAATATGCATATTTTGCATTTAGTATGAAAAAAAAATGCATTAAAAAAAAAGTACTTACATCATTAAATAAATAATAAAGTTAACAAAAATACGTCAGGGGAAATGCTAAGCTGCAAAAACGGTGCTACTTCTGCACATTTATTCGAAAAATATTTGACATAATAAAGAGATTGAAATCACTCCAAATCTGGCCAGAGGTGTAGTTTTTAAGTGCCTTTGAGAAGTAAATACTAAAAGCATTTTTAAACACAAAAGAAAATTATAACTTATTTACGAAGGAATTGTCAAAATGTGTATATAGAATTTTAAATCAAAGAAAATGGCAAAAGTCGCATAATTTTTTGGAAAAGTGTCAAAATAAGCCTATTTTGAATAAATTCGGTGCCAAGGGGCATCGATCACCAAAAAGTGTCAATTTAACACTTTAGTCGCACAATGGTAACACTGTTTGTGGCAATCTGAAATGCCAGACATTAACTAGCACAACAAAACGCACACAAAAACAGTCGAGTCGAAAGAAGATAAAAATGGAAATTCAGCCTGATAACGAATACAGCTGCTGCCAACATGTTGATAATTTTGCAACATATTGTGGCTCAAAGTTTCTACATACATACATATATAGTAGAAACCAGAATAAATACACAAATTTTATTTGATATATGTAAGAGCGTAAATATTATTTGGTGCACTAGCCCATTATGCACATACATACATGCTCATTAGGGTGGTCCAAGATGGTTTTTCAAGCCACCTTCCAGGACTGAAGAATATCAAAAATAAGGAGATCCGTATTTTTTTTTTTTTTGTTTTGAAATCGGTTAACATTTAACCGTGTCGCGGGGGCTTTGAGCTTTTCCTATATTTTATATGGGGGAAATAAATTTGTTTCGTAGAATTGTTATAAAATCGTTCAAAATAAATATTTTTTGATGAAATGAGAATATTTCCCTTTAAAAATCTTCAAGAAATAAATTTGCAATGGAAACCCAACTATACGATTTACTAACTACTTTTCTATAGCCGATAATCTCACCTCTTATTTATTAAAATTAGTTATTATCACGCACTTTTTGAGAAAAAAAAGAAAATATATGTAATGCGTAAAATTTTCGAGTTTAATTTGCATCGTTACTCTATTGCTGGAAGATTTCTGAAGGAAAATAGTTTTATTCAACCAAAGCTATTAATTTTTAACGGTTTTATAACAGTTCTAGGGAAATGTATTTTTCCCACATAAAATAAATGGAAAGCTACAAAAAAGCTCATGTAGTCCTGCAAAATATTAACCGATTTGAAAATAAAAAACATGTGTCTTCTAATTTTCCATTTTCTTTAATTCTTAGGGTAGGCTGCAACAAAATTGCAAAAAGTTGATTTTTCTGGTAGCAAACTCTTTCCAAACCTAAATAATCTTTAACACTTTTTGCCTTCCATTAACACTCCCTGCATACAGAAGTAGCTGACTGTTGTGTGCATTCAAATGAAAAAAAAACTTAATTTTTCACGAAAAAACTTGACTTATGCAAATCTGTACAGATTTTTTGCCAGAGTTTTTGTTCAAGCCTACACACTTAATGGCTCTGAAATATTTGTGCATATTTTCCAACCTTGCTATCTACTGAAAAAAAATTTGTATGAATTGTAGAATGTCAGCGTATCTACTATGTACATTTGTATATATAATACTGTGTATGTATATGTGCTGTATATGTATGTATGTATCTATCTGACGTTGATATCTCCCCTGCAGTGAAATCCCAAACTAGTGAGAAAAAATACTATTTTACAACTAGAATTTTCTGACTGAAACCGAACTGGTTCGAAAATGACCACACTTGTACCAAGTACAAAACGATTTATTCATGTCCGGTTCTGTTTGACTTGGACAGTTTAATACAATAAAGTACACAAAATATTATAACTTTTAATTGGGTATAAAGCGAGTACATATTCAAATAAATAAATAATGATTATTAATTAAAACATGTTTTAATGATTAAATACCAATATTAGTACCTTTTTAATGACTGATATTTAATAATTAAATAAAAATTGTTAATTAATTCATTAATTTTAACTACAAGATTATTTTGTTATTTTTTTATAATTTTCAATTATTTTTGATTTTTTTTTAATTACACGATATTTAGTAACTGAATTTAATTTAATTTAATGAAAACTTTTATTTTTATTTAAGTTCACTCGAAAATGAACTAAATTATTTATTTTATTTTAAATTTTTAACTAAAAGTATTTATTGTACCTGAAAGCTTTTACTTTCAATAACATTTAATCAAAAATGCATTTAAATTTATGTTCGAAAATTCGAAATATTTATGTATTTAATTTTACTTTTAATTAATACACAAAAAATTTAACACTAATTATTGGCAAATCTAAGGCTGCTTACTAAAAATATGTAATATATTAAAGTGTACCTAATCAAACGTTTTTTATTGTATGTAAAGATAGTTGGCTGACTAGTTGGGCATGCGGTTCATACTACTTAGTTGTGAGGTATTTTACGACCTAGTACATTTCACTACAGGGTCCTTCTTCTTTCTACTCATTTGCATGTGATTAGCATTCACAGCTTTTTTTGCTGCGATACCAGGAAACTTGGAAATTTTTCAAATAGAATTCTTCATCTACTGAGTAGCAGGACTTTGTTTGTAATTCAATGACATTCAAGCCAAAGCGATACCAAATCAAAGCTAAGTTATTTAGTCAGTTATTGAAAGGTTGGCATGCATTAGCATATTGAGTGTAAAGCAAATTATTTTCTTTGCAAATCTATTTAAGTAGTCTCTGCGATTCTTTTGAAGAGATATAAACTGATGTGGCCTAATAATAGTCTGTATATATTTTTGAATAAAAGTAATAAAATAAAATAAAAAACTTTTCAATATACAACGCTTTAATAAATGGACTAAAAATTTGAAAATAATATTTCTCAGTCCCATAGAATTTGGTTTGATAACTTTTGATTTTGAAATTTTAGCAAAAGTCATTATAAACCATTTATGCGATTGAAAATGGAAAAACGTGGAGCGCATGCAATACAAAGCATTATTAGATTTAATTGATAATAGTCAAACTACATACATACATATTTTACTCTTCATATCAACTCATGTCTATTACACGCGCTCCACGCTTTTCCATTTTCAATCTCATAAATGGTTTATAATGACTTTTGCTAAAATTTCAAAATCAAAACTTATCAAAACAAATTCTATGGGACTGAGAAATATTATTTTCTAATTTTTAGTCCATTTATAAAAGCATTGTATAATAATAAATATTGATCTAAACTTTTTTTTTGTGTTTTTTTTTTGTCAGACCAAAATTTGTCGAATGATCGAGGACTTATGCTTGGTTTCGGAAGATAATTGCCTAACTAGAACCTCTGTTCAAACAAAAAATAGCTCTTACACTTTATCGGTAATATAAATAATAAAGTGTTCAGATGACTTGAATTTTTTTTTTTAAGTTTATTTAAGTTTTATTAAACCTATCTCGTATGACACAAACAAATCGATGTTTTTTGTAAAATTCCATTGACACTCTTATTAAAATTTAACTTGAGTTCTAAACAAGTGGCCAGCCCCTTTGAAAGTAGTTTGGAATAAAGCTCCTTCGTTTACTACGCATATTTTAAAAACTCGATAAACCTAGTAATAAAATTGAAGTTGAGTTTTAAACAGGTGACATGCCCTTTAAAAATATTTTCGAAATAAAGCTTTTCAAAACCACTTTCATTTAAGGTCTGCTTTATAATATATAATTTAACTTTTTATTTAACTTAATTTGACTTAACCAAAGTGGGCAACACTATTCAAAAGTACTATCAGTACATAAAAAGCACTTCAATACCTTTTCGCTTTACATGGATTTTTTTTTTTAATTTATACATATAATTTTTAATTTTACTTTAAAGTGAATAGAGTCTGACTTTGAAACGGGTGGCAAACCTCTTCAAAAATATTCTCAAAGTAAACTTTTCTCTAGGAAGACAAATGGTAATTTCTTGTTGGTTGTTTGTGTTTCCGACAGGATAGGAATACAATGTATTGTGGAACGATTGGCCATCATCCCTTGTCAAACTTGACAATACATCACAAATGGTAATATTTCATTCAAGACGAATTAATATAAGGTGATAGCCGGAGTACAAAAACAAAAATTTACATGTATTTTGTTTTTGCTTTGGCGGCATAAACTGTCAAAATCTGTAAGAGTGTGTGTAGAAATTCAAACAAAATTTTTCAATTTGATATCAGAAGCCGTGCGGCGAAACACATACACAAAATCAGCTGAGCTAGTAACACCACCATATATTAATTCGCCTTGATTTCATTCAACTTATTACTTAAATTTAATATGATTTTCTTCGAAAATGTTTTTTAAACAGAGTATCAATATTACTTGCAGAATGCTTAATTTAGTTTATTAGGGGAATTTAATTTTACTTCAAATATGTGGCAACCTACTTTAAAAATATTTTCAAATTAAAGCTTATTTAAACTTCTTTCGTTTGACATCCATGTTGTAAGATTTCGAAACAAATTTCCAAAATAAATCATTTCACTACCCAGTCGGAAAAATCAAACAACATCAAATTAGTAAGATTTTATTTAGTTAGATAGCGTTAAACTTATTAATTAAAATTAATTTGGCTTTAGAACAGCTGCCAACCCTTTTCTAAAATACTTTCGAAGCTTAAGTTTCTTAAACATTTTTCCCTGCTATATTGCGTTTAATTTAAGTACATTTAATTTCAACTTTTAACGGTGGCAACCCCTTTAAAAAATATTTTTTAAATAAAGCTTTCTGTAATTTCTCGGTTAACTGCTATGTTGTAAAACTTCAGTTTAATCATTAATTAAATTTAATTTTTTAAAGAGACAACCTTTTTAAAAGGCACCCTATATCTTAATCCAGGCTGAGGGCTGGATGATTGTCAAAATTTTATCTAAGCACGTTTAGGTATTTTAGCGTGAAGGACCAACAAACATTTTCACTCAATTGCTCATTCACCGACTCACTCACTCACAAAATTTCACATTAATAATTTTAGTCGCATTTAAAGAGAAATATTTGTTATTGGCTTGCTTAAACTTTGGTGCCATGATTCTATACGAAATGCGTATAACATCTCTTAAAAATATGAGTAAATATATAGCATTCGTATGCCTTTTTGCGGTATTTCAAACAATTTTTTTAATTTTTTTTTTAAGTGAGAAATGCTATCTTCTTCTTATGCTTACGATACCTCAAGTAATTTAACTTGCATACGTAAACAAACAAAGGCATTCTCGCATATTGAAAAATATATACAAAGTCATTTAATTAAAACAAATGTTCTTTGTTAAACACTTGATTCCAAGAATATTAATCTACAGCAGACAAAGCATTTTACACGCTCGAGAAATCATGAGCCTGAGGTGGCGGAATTTTGAGAAAGTGATTACACATTTCATTGTATTGAATTCTTTCTATTCATATTTTTATACGATTGCAAGTATTCGTACATACCTTGTAGGAAAAATTTACATCTCGTATTCAAAATAAAAAAAGCGTCGTTCAGCACTGATTTATTAATTAAAACAAAAAAATATGCAATTCATGAATTTTCATTAACTGACTATTTTATAAAGAAGATGCAAAATCACCTAGAAAATGCAGGGGAAAATGTTTGAAATTTTGTTTGGTTTTATAGGGTTTCATCGTTTTGCTAAGCTGACTTCGGGGATTACAGTTTTCCCTTAAATATCTATATTGGCCTCCTGAACTTTTTCATGTGCTGGCGTGAACCGTCTTCGTATAGCATCGATTTTCTTTCAGTGTACTATACATACCTATATGTATGTACATACGCATGGTATACTATATATATATGTATGTAGGTATGCAGTATGTATTTATATAAAGAGCACGCGTGCATTTGATAATTTGCGAAACAAAGAACTTTAATTTGCATCAGTGTGCCTGTGTAAATCACTTGAGCATAACGTCTGCTTTGGGATTTGTTTGCAGTTGTAAGCTTACTTAAACAAAGCTCGTAGACAACCAAAAAATCAAAACTGATGAAGCAAATGTGCTTTGAGAAATTAAACTATTTGCTATGATTTACTAACTCAGAGAAGAAAAAAACAAATATCAGATTGCGTTGAGTAATTATAGAGTGAAATCTACACATGCAGGCCACAACCAAAACATACCAATTTAGAAATATATTTACATATTCAATGCACGAATGGAAGAGTAATTAAATTGTTGAGCATTTATGACATCCTATAAGTTGTTTTTTTTCTTTGACGTTCATTAGAGAAATAATATGAGCAAAGTTTTATACTGGAAACTCATTATTGCGAAAATTGCAGACAGTGGGTATTGAATATCAGCCGTCGACAGTTTGTGATAACAATTTAATATCAGAAAGCAATAATGAAATATGCATAATCTAAAATAATTCCATTCTGAGTAAAAATTTGTGAAGTGGGCCACCATTTTTGCGAAGGTCGAGCTATTTTTTTTTTTGCTTTACAACGATAAGTGCGAAATGCAAGTTTTACAATTTCTCGAAATTCGAATTATTTTGGAATTTATAGGTAGTAATGGTAATTTCGTCTCTTTCAAAAAATGTTGCCCTTACCCGGTAGAAAATGTATTTGATGTATTTGTAAAAAGTCATGTTTTTGCCTTCTTGTCCTTCTCTAGCTCACACATTTCATAATATTGTCGTTTTAAGCAACCATCTGATTTTCAGGGCAACCATCTCCCCTGACAAAGCTTCACAGGGCAGAGAATGGAAGGTAGTTTCAATAAAGAACTTTTTGATTAAAAATTCAGATTTTTGACAATTGCTCAATTGGGAAAAATTCTGGGCGGAGGCTGCTCTTCCGTGGAACTGCTTGAGCTTGTATTGTCTGCCTCGATAATACTCCCTTAGGGTGCAGGCATATCAACATTCTTGAAATATGTATTGGGTAGTAAATGTTAATTATTAACCTCGATAATTTATACATTTATACCTTTCCATATTTCTTCAGTTTTGCAAAGATTCAACAATCCCGCTGCCAACAGAAAACTGTACCAAAAGTATGTTAGTGATGAACAGAGAACGGATTTTTACGACTTAAAAACCTATAAAAAAGGCAAAACAAAATATCGAAATAGGCTGGAAAAGGCACAAGAAAAAACAAAAAAGGCAAAAGAAGGCACTAAAAAAAGGCAAAAAATGAAAAAATAGTAGTGCTTTACAAGAAAAATGTTCAACGGACGCCACTATATATCCAATTCCTATATAGAATTGCTCGCTGATTCCGAAAATCGAGCTAATTTTTTATTCAATGAATATTCGGGAGTACATGGCGTATGAGTAACATTATTTCCTGCTAATTTTTCATACAAAAAATCTTTACGCATTTTTACTCATTACTTCTTTATTTATCCATCGATTTTCTTCATTGTCAACTTGATTTTGTTGTAACTAAACGTATATTAAACGTGCGCTCGACGTGAATTGATACGAAATGCGCCCAATTTAAATATGAAACGTTTGAAAGTTTTATATTATCAGGAATAAGGGTATAATCGGTATAATCACTTTTTTGAAGGTACAATAGGCAAATATCTTAAAAAACGCAAAAAAGGCAACATCAAATGTGTATATATGGAAATATATATGGATCAGGGAAAGCTCAGTTACTGTTGCGATAACACCTTCTGAACGCGTTGTTATGTGATTCAGATCAACTGAACAGTTGCATTTTAGATGATTGTAATACTTTTCTGATCAGCTCAGGCAACATTTTTGTGTGTACCTTTGAGAGTTTAAATTGACAGCTAATGTATCAAGCCGTTCAGAAGACTCATAACGATCACTGATTTTTTCAGCAACAGTTGCGCTCAACTGTGGCGCCTTCTGAACCAACCTATTCTTAATCGAATATACTCTATCTCCTTAGCAGAAAAAAGACAATTTCCATAAAAACCGTTCCCTGATAATACCTTTACCGTAGATAAATTTTATTTAAATTACTGTCGTTGGCTGGTTGATCAAATAAGCTTTTAGTTTTCAATTTTATGAGTAGCTTCGTGGAATTTTTCCCTAGACTTTCTGCATTTAACGACAGGGAAACTTCGTCCCAATAACATCAAGTGTTAAATAAAAATGGATTGTCCAACAAAGTGCAAGTTTTCTTTAATTTTGTGGAATATTTTCGCCATACATGAGCGTATGCTCGCATTTCTCAAGGGGTATTTCAAATTAATGTGTATACATATCAACTAAATAGGCCTAGCTACACAATTTACTAATAGTAGCTTGAGTGCCATCAGTTATGTACCATCTGCTGGACTTTGCCATTTTTAAAATTCACAAACCAAAATTCATTAACATAATTTATGGTTTGCAGCTGTGCAGTTGCAATGTTGATAACAAAATAGAATGCCAAACTTTTGAGCTTTGCGATAATGGTTTACCCACTTCTATGCATGTATATATTTTTGCATCTATTTACTACCTACATATGTACATATTTTATTCAGCATTCGCTCGTTACCTTACATTTAATGCTTCAGCTTATTTTCGAGCGCTTTATTTATGTAAAACTCATTCAGGTATACATCTGAGCTAATGTTGTAATAACACATGTTTCGCTAATTGGCCCATTTACTTGTAATTGAACTAAATCCATTCCACTGAATTTAATAAGGAAAATATTTTAATTATACAACGGGTTGTTTCTTGGTAATAAATGTTAACGAAAGTCACATTGTTAGTAGAATGAGTACTAAGTAAGTGATGGTGAAATCTATTCCTAGCTATTTAGGCATAGTGAATACTAGCTGAAGAAAAGAACACAGATAAACTAATATTTTACAAAATATAATAGAACTTCTGTGCATGGTTTTTTTTCAAATAGATATTCTCTTATTAAAACAAGTAATTTTTAAGCAAAAAACCAAGCCGACTTTAATTCTCATATAAAAATTTAACAGTACAGTTAATTTCTTTATAATCCAATGGTCTGCTCAGAAGCAAGTTATTATGGGACCACCTTTCCATACATTCTTAAAAAAAAACATAAAAAATTTTGACGAACTGATAACCTCCTCCTTTATTGAAGTCAATTAAAAATCAACAAGAAATTCTTTCGACTTTTATTACTTTACATATTTAAAACTCAAAAACGCAAAAAGTTAGCAAGGAGTCTCAATGGTCTGTTTTACCCCTTGTCCTAGAGACAATCTTTTAAATCCAATAGGTCAAATGTTTCTCACCAACTGCACCTTTTCAGCTTTATTTTATTTTGAAAGTAGTTTCATTACAAGCGTATCATTTAAGATATTTTCCATATAATATTTCAAAAGTTCGCTTATAATTTTGTCCTTTGTGAAGGGGCATATAGTACGGTGATACGGAACCTCATTGACTGCGGTCAGTACCGCTCGTAGTGCGTGAATTCCGCTAGCCTCTTGCAAACCCTTACTACGAAATAACTTAATCGAACGAGAAAATTGCATACAGTCTGCTCATATTCGCAGCATAGCAAGAAACATCTGTCCGAAGCTGGAAAAGCGTAGATCAAGACCTGTCCTCCGCTTTGAGCGGCCATTGCTCCGGCAGTTGAGAACTGTCCGCCACTTTGGGTTTAGAATGCTACAATGTAAGCCTTCATTATCTTCTAATCTCTGAAGAGGTTGCTATTTCTACTTAATTCTACCCAAACTATTCAGCAGGATTCTGAAATCGATAATAATTAATTGAAATTTTTGTAGAAGTTAAGTTACGACATAACTTCCGTGAAATTTCAATGAAGATTTTTTGAAAGTTATAATACAAGTTATGTCTGATCTTCGTGGAAATTAAGTCTGAAATAAGTTAAGCTCATTTCACCTCCACCTAAGTGCAGCAGGCACTCATGAAGTCCCGCGTTTCATTAACTTAACCAACCGGTTCTTCTTCTAGGTGAAAGGATGAAATCAAATATGAGCTGTTTAATGGTACCAGAGTAGTACCACTGGGCCTAAGTGTGTCTCTTTCCTCTACTGGATGTACTATTCGTAGCCACTTCATCTAATCTTGTAGGTCTCAGAAGAAGAGGTAATAGACGAGCTGTGTCGATTTAACCATGCTTGTCTGCCTGTCCTTATGCCCGTCTATATGTCTGCTTGAACGCATTCTAGTCCCTTAGTTTTCGAGATATTCAACCGAAATTCAGTTCACGGTATAGCTCCTATATGCCTGATTGTTCAGGTATAAGATATTGCGTTGTAGGTCCTCCACTTAAGCAGCTAGGAATATGAAATTTCGGGCTATTTTCACTTGCACAGGCCAACAATAATGGAAGAAAAATCTGTTGCGACAAATGTTAAAGTTATTTTTGATAGACATTTTTGGTACACAGTTTCCGTCAGAAAAATAAGGTCAAATTGTAAAAATATCGTAATATTTGCAATATTTGGGAAGCTCTAGCAAAGAAACACAAGGTGATAGAAGATTCCACTTAAGCTTAAATTAAAGCTAGATTGCTCGACTACTACCCCTGAAAATACCATCTCGCCCCTTGATCTCATGTCCACTTAGGCTTTGTGCACGAACAGAAATTTGCCCACAGTTTACAAGAGTTTTGTCTGACATACATACATATAACTTGCTTTAGCTTTCACAAATTGGACAGATGTAGGAACATTGTGCTTTCTCTCAAAACAAAACCATTTGTATAAATCCATTTCTCAATACTCACACTGCTTTAAAATTTGCCGTTTCCCAGGTTCAGCTTCCATATTTATTTGTATTTAACGTTGCTTTCGGTTGCTGACTGATTCTGGTACCAATTGGCTTGTTTGTTTTACACTCATCACACATCTCTTTAACTCAAACACCACCCTTTTGTTTTTTTCCAGAATACTGATAAGTCATAGAAAGGCAAAAAATTCTAATTTTATGCGAATGGCATGCATAAACAAAGAAATTTGCAGTTATAAAGGCAAAATTTTTCGAAGTGGCGCTTATAAAGGTTACAATGATTTGTTTTGGAGAGTTAAATTAATCAAAAAATTGCACGTATTGAGGGTCGCGGTAACCGAGTATGCACTGTATATCAGTCAGACGAAAGAGGTTTTAGAAGGCTTTTATCTTGAAAATATTTTTAAGAGCGTTGCCGCCGGATTGTATGTAAAATCGAATGTAATTAAATTATACAAATTGTATGTGTTATTAAGTATTAAAATATGTGCATCAAGCGGAAGCATGGAGTTTGAGCCCCCTAAACCGCTTGGATATCGAAAATACCCAACCTTTGCTGCTCATTTTAAAAACGCCATATCTAAACATATTTTCAGTTGAGATACGGCATTCTTCAATCAAATTCTGAAATAGAGTATTCTTGATAAATTTCCCGAGAACGGGCTTTTTCGAACCAGCTGCCGAGATATGTAGGTTGATCTTCACTCAGCCTTCGATGTGGTTATCAAAAAGGCTGAAACCAACATTTGATTTCAAAAAATGTTTACCGCAAAGAGCCTACGCATAGCTATGCTCTGATTAAAATTCTTAATATAAAATTTCTTAACTTTAGTGGCATTATATAGTTATTTTTATATAGTAACTTAGCCAATTTCCGCTTGCTAGCGCTATTTACAACAACATTTGCGTTGACCAATGCATAAACTAGCGTTTAAAAGCAAAAGCGGTCTGTAAAGTAAAAAGTTGAAACGACTAAATAGCAGAATCCTCCTCACACATTGGCCGGTAGCGCTATGATGTATGGAATACTAATCGCTTTTGATGACATGAGCTTTACCGATGGTGAACCTATGCCGAGCGTGCATAATCTTCTATGAACTTACAACTACAACATTGGTGCGATGCGTAAGCCAATAAAAGTCCTTATAAGGAAACTCAAGAGTACAGATTAGCGTATTTTGTTAAAGGAGGACCAAGAATCCTCGCTGTCCTACAGGATGAAAAGTTTTCCCGCACATTGGCTAAATGAGTCTTGTGAACTCTTGAATATCGTTGAAATGACGCCATTGATACACTTAACCTGTTCCTTCTTAGCCGGATGTGGTCGAATCTCTCCTTGTCAATTAGCCACTTTTAAAATTCGTCTTAATATTTATGAACTGGTTTCTTTACGTCTTACTGGAGGTAAATGCAAAATCGCTTTAAGGGTGTATGACGGTATCAGAGTATCAGAGAAAGATGCGCTTAGACAATTTCATTTAGCCATCTGAAAAATAAATTTGTATAAAATGAATATAGGGCCAAAGTAGACCAAACACATGGGACTTCTACATATATATTTCGGCTGCAGCGCCATCCATTGGGTAAATTTTCTGCAAAATAAGCGATATGAGAAATTCAGTTTGAATGGCAGGTGATATAAGTTGGTTATTTACAATTAATGCATCGATGCCAAGTTTCAGTTCCGCAGCGTAAATGCTTTAAGAGATATATTAGTGCTCTCAAAAAAGGGCTTTCAACATTTTATTGTGGCATATTTATATATGTATAGATATCTATCACATTCTTTTAGTGTATAAGAATTTTAGAAATATCACGGCTATAATGAAGTCGATTTACTTACCTATGTTCTAAATATGAGCCAAATTTCCAACTAAATGCAGTTTTAGGTATATCCAGATAACAGCGATTAAATTTTTAGTCGGAATATTTTCTTTCAAGGAATTGCCATATTTTTCAAGTACGAACCTAATCGGTCCAGCCGTTTAGTAGTTTAGTGACATTTAATGTACAGAAAATTCTATGAAATTGTGAAATCGTAACGTCTTCTTCATTTTTCGGCAACAACAACAAAAGGTTTACATTTTTTTTTAAATCGAGAAACATTCCGCAAAGAAGGTCCAAAAAAGTACGTTTTACAGAATTGCAATCGGTTCAGCCGTCTGGTCAGGCATCGCCGTCATACGAAAAACATTTCATTTTTATATATATAGAAGAAGAAGATAGAGATAGATTTTGGATTAATTCTTCTTAGTGGATAAATTAGCTTTACAAAAATACCCCAAAGATGTTCGTTTTGCAGACATCGAATTTTTCGCGTTTTGCCCACTAAGGCGGCATTGCGCGCTTGCTTAAAATGTTTGTTGGTAAGAGTTTGCTAAAAACTAACTCCGCAAGTCTTTCTATTTTCTATGACAGCTACATTTATCGACCTCCTGCACCATACTACATATCCATATACGAGCATGCAAGTACATGTTTTTCGGACGCAAAAACATTTTTGAGTAATTGAAAAAATCCGACTTGTACAACACAAAGTAAGAAGGTTTTTGTTTTAGACGTTAGCATTAAAGTGTCACTCATACGCCATGTATACTGTAGACTAAACCTGAAAAGGCATACAAATTTACTTACATATGTACATACAAGTATTCATATATGAGTATGAGTATACAAATTGTGCTACAGCAGCGATGCACTGCTCGAAAGAGCGACCCAGAAACGTGCTTCAAAAAGCAGAAAAAGGTGAAAACGCTAAATAGAAGCAAGAAAAGTCTAGTGAACTAAATTCGTAGCCACAGTGACAGGGTTGAAGTAGCAGCCTCTGCTGATTTCCTTCGGTGAGAAGAATAAAATGAAAAAACTGCGCCGGCAACTAAAATGTAGCTCATTTTTTCTTAAGAATTTTTACGTGATCTGCACTTGGACTAGTTTGTTAATGTGAGCTCCTATCAACAATCAAGTCCATTTGCATAGTGTTTTTCTGACTATGACTGAGGCATGTACATATATACGTAGGTATGTATGTATGCATGTAGGTAGATTTGGAAGCCTAGCAGCAGCTGCGTGAAAATTATAAATGTCAACTCTTTGTAACGGGTGATTTTTTTGAGGTTAGGATTTTCATGCATTAGTATTTGACAGATCACGTGGGATTTCAGACATGGTGTCAAAGAGAAAGATGCTCAGTATGCTTTGACATTTCATCATGAATAGACTTACTAACGAGCAACGCTTGCAAATCATTGAATTTTATTACCAAAATCAGTGTTCGGTTCGAAATGTGTTTCGCAAACCCAATTGCTGCGAACGGCGACGAATCGACATTTCACGGTCTTCAGCAACACTCTCAGAAACAGACGCAATATTCTCTTCTGTACGCACTGTACGCATTCGTGTGGTTGGTTTAATGTCCAATAAAGTAAACTGAGTGCGAAACTTGGTCACAATCGCATTAATTGTTTGCTCACTTGGTCGATTATGTAGACCATAAATCGGACGTAAAGCGAACCGAACACTGATTTTGGTAATAAAATTCAATGATTTGCAAGCGTTGCTCGTTAGTAAGTCTATTCATGATGAAATGTCAAAGCATACTGAGCATCTTTCTCTTTGACACCATGTCTGAAATCCCACGTGATCTGTCAAATACTAATGCATGAAAATCCTAACCTCAAAAAAATCACCCGTTAGTTACAATCTAGTTGAGCACATTTGCAGATTTATTTTTATTTTTAATTTTCATTTTACTTTCTAGTCTCTTTTTCTTCATAACAACCCCTGCTCGCATGCAAACTTTTTGTTCATTGTTAGCGTTTCCTTTCTTACTCAACGACTTTTATTTGGCTAACTATTAGGTCGGTTGTAAAACCACTTTTGTTGTTGTTTTTGTTTTTGTTTTATGCTTCTGTCACTTCTTGTTCTTTGTGCAGCAGCTGTATATACATACATACATGCATACGTATTTTGCACAAATTTTTTTGTTGGCTCTTTTCATACACATTTGGGACAAGTGTTATGCCACCATTATTTTACTCTAGCAACAAAATGCTTGACATTTTGCGTTAAGATTTCATTTTGCTGCAAGCGAAAATTGTGCAAAAGTAAAATAACAAAAAGTAAAATAACAAAACTAGAACTGCGTTTATGTGCTCACTTTATTGTTGAGAAAAGGTGAATGGCGAATGTGAACGGCAGCCGCTGCGTTTTGGTCACTAACAACAACAAAATTACACGCTTCATTTTTGGTGCGCAATTTTACGCTTTTATGACAAGCAACGAAAGTATGTATGTATGTGCATTAGAGTGCTCCAAAAACAGTAATGTCAGAATTTTAATGCCGTCACCCCCTAGCATTGTTTTATACCGAAAAAATACCGTCTTTTTACTTTGAAATCAAAAAGTATTTAGAGGTCGCTGAAAGCGCTCAAAGTTTTTCGTGTATTTTATATGGGGGAAAAATAACGTTTCGTAGAAATGGTATAAAATTCTTAAAAATCAATATTTTTCGATAGGCGAATCTCTTCAGAAGATTTCCAGTATTAATACTTCATTTAAACATTTTTTAATACTTAAGATTTTTTATTGGTCCCCCCACTGCATTTTCTGTGGGTTTTGGCAGACCTAAGAAATATAGTTGCCATGAAAAAATTGTTAAAGAAAAAAATTGGGTATTATTATTGGGAATCTCCTGAATATAAACAGAGTTTCCCGATCGAAAAATATTGATTTTGAATAATTCTACACTATTTCTACGAAAAGTTGTTTTTCCCCATATAAAAAACATGGAGAACCTTGAGCGCTTTGAGCACTCCCTAAATTTTTTTTGGTTCAAAATAAAAAAATAGGTTTATTTATTTTTCGGTATAGAACAATCCTAGGGGATGGCGGCGTTAAAATTCCGACTTAACTTTTTCACATACATTTTTGGATCACTCTAATGTACATAGCTGTAAAAAAAAAATAATAATTACGCAGATAAGGGTGTAGGAGGGTCTTACCAA
>NW_016170302.1:0-16007 GCF_001687245.7 Rhagoletis zephyria
AGATTTTTACGAAAGTGTGTTGAATTTTCTTTTAAATTACACGTGGTTTTAAACTTGTTAAAAAAATAAACATTTTTAAAGAATAAACTATATTTTTAATAAAAAAAAATTAACTAAAATTAAATAGTAAAACGTTAATTTGTTAAAACTTGTCAATATTTGGTGAGTTTTTAATTATGACACGGGGTGTATTCGCCTAGATACATACATACAGTATCAGTCATATCATTAGCACCCAAATTCCTAATGATATTGTTTACCACTTATGTTTAAGTATGGCTCATTCCATATTGATGGGTGCGGCTTTTCAACTAAAGTTTTAAGGCTTAGTTCTTAAAATATAATAGAAAATTCTTTAAAACGATTACTTTCTGTTAATTTAATGTAAACGAGTTATATGAATTTTAGTCACTGTGACGAGTAAGCAAACCAAATTAGCTACTACTTACTGGTGTCAGTTTTTCTGCTAATTATGTCTTCTAATTGTTAACCGATTTCTATAATTATTTTTGTAACAGAAAGCTGGTACTTCGGAGTTGGTACTATAGTTATTTGCTTCATATCCGATCATTGGATCATGAAGAAATTAACGTTACTAATAAATTTGTATATGAGAATTGAAGTCGGTTAAAATTTACTTGTTTGCTTAACATTACTTGTTTACACTGTTCAGTTTATAGTAATGGATTTTGATAAATAATGAACTGGATTTTAATTGAAACTTTTTAAAAACAAATAAACTAAAATATGACCGATGAGTATGCTTACATATCGCACACGATCTTCAAAAGTGACACAACTCTAAATTTGGCATTTTTGAAATGATGCACTAAAAATGTAGACAGAGCTTTTATTTACCTTTAAGCAAAAGCTGCAGCAAATTTTCCAATTTTGTTGAAAAAGCCTAAGGTGAAACATATGATTAGCATGTGCTAGGAAATAGTTTTTCGCATTTTCTGACGAACGTGTAATTTTGAGTTGTGTTACTTTTGAAGATCGAGTGCGATATGTGGTTATACTTAAGTATGTATGGATTTACATACGTATATGCACATATGTACATCTGTACATACTTTTGTTTATTTTTCCAAATTGCTATGTGCATATGTATGTGTAAACATACCTACAAAATTGCACTTGAACCAGTTTAATGCCCAGAAATATTTGCAATTTAAGGCANATCTGACGAACGTGTAATTTTGAGTTGTGTTACTTTTGAAGATCGTGTGCGATATGTGGTTATACTTAAGTATGTATGGATTTACATAGGTATACGCACATATGTATGTACATCTGTACATACTTTTGTTTATTTTTCCAAATTGCTATGTGCATATGTATGTGTAAACATACCTACACAATTGCACTTGAACCAGTTTAATGCCCAGAAATATTTGCAATTTAAGGCATACAATAAAACACTCCAACTTGCATATTATCTACCATAGCAATGATGTATTCATTCGTCTACAGCTACATAGGAGCGAATGCCAGAAGCTAAATTCTGATTATAACTCAGCGCGCATACACGAATATATGACAGAAAAGAATGTGCATCAGCGCAATTAATTAATTTATCTCTAGACGGAATGTGTCTGCGTATGTACAGAGCAGTGTCCATGTACATATGTACATCCGTACTATGCATGCCTTATGCACATTTTCTTTTATTTTCATACTTACGCGCGCGCGTCTTGGACGTGTGCCCTAGCGACTTCACAATTACGAAATTGTTGACAGCAGTCGTCGTCACCACCACCTTCACTGCTTGATCTGCCTTCGTTGACTTGTCCTCCAGCAGCACCTTCAACGTTGTCAACGTCTGCCTGTCAGCAAGCCTCCGGTTNCATATGTACATCCGTACTCTGCATGCCTTATGCACATTTTCTTTTATCTTCATACTTACGCTCGCGCGTCTTGGACGTGTGCCCTAGCGACTTCACAATTACGAAATTGTTGACAGCAGTCGTCGTCACCACCACCTTCACTGCTTGATCTGCCTTCGTTGACTTGTCCTCCAGCAGCACCTTCAACGTTGTCAACGTCTGCCTGTCAGCAAGCCTCCGGTTGTTTGTACATATGGATGTACGTTATGGTCGGCCGGTCAACCTGCGGATGCACATGCAACCCTCTCGGTTGGTCGATNTCCACCTTCACTCCAACACGATGAACGTTGTCAACGTCTGCCTGTCAGCAAGCCTCCGGTTGTTTGTACATATGGATGTACGTTATGGTCGGCCGGTCAACCTGCGGATGCACATGCAACCCTCTCGGTTGGTCGATTTGGATACGCGAGACTTGTTTACCACCCCTTGCTTGTCGCTTGAATTTTTATTGTTCCCGCAACTATTTTTACGTTGCGATTGTGTGTCTGTCGTTTTATTCTTGCCGCTGAAGATGTTGTAAGTTTCAAGTCTGGTACTATGCCGTTTATTTGTATTCTTTTGTTTGTTGCCTCATCGCATTTTTTATTATTTATAGCTTGACAAATCTTGTTATAGAAAGTAGTTCGTCAAGTGACAAAAGACTTCGAAATATGCATCCAAGCAATAACAATAGCGAGTCGAATTTCTTCTGCACTTTTTCATGAAAACTTTGCTTTATTCAATTTTACATGCACTATATACGATTTTTGAATAAACGCTCCCCTGAATATAATCCGAGACATTTATTTTTACTTTTCTTTGGTTTCATCAACGCTGGACCGCACTATACACTTCCTTGCACCGCGCTCCGCGCATCCACCCACTAATTCCTCGTTTCACTTCGACTCCACTCCATCAAAACGCACTGTCGACGCACCACTTGTGCACAATTTTCATTCACACTTCATTTTCATTTCCACTTCGTGATATAGATTTTTCCATTTGCATTCTATTATGTTGGTTTTCCATTTATAACTTCGAATGGATATTTTAGCCAATTAATCCAAAATATTCGTATTTTATCCACACCTAAACTACAACACTTAGGAATTATTTCATCTATTTTTATTTGAATATAGGAAATATTGGAAAATACATTTCTAGTCAGAATATGTGTGGAAATCGAATATGAAAACAGTACGAATATTCACACAACCAGCCGCTTTGGAAAACTCGAAAAAACTGAATTAAATTTTTCTGCTTCTTTCAGTTATTGCGACTGTTTTTCAATCGGAACGATTCACAAGCAGCGTTGCACTTTTGAAAGCGATTACTATCCCATCCAGTGTTGCGAGTTTACGGGATTTCTGCCTTTTTTCGTGGTTTTCGAAAAAGTGAGGGGATTTTCTGTCGAAAATTTGTTTTTTTTTATATCATCAGCGTTGGCGTTTTGCTTCAATTTAAGCGAAATTGATTAGTTTAATCCTGCCTGTTAAAATGTTTAATTTTTCTTCGTTTTGCCAAATTTTTTTATTAAAATATTCGCGAAGGATAATTTTCCTCAAAAATTCATTTTAGAGTATGAGTAAATTTTCAATCAATTTTTCAAATTACTTGTTTAGCGAAAGGCAGCTAATTATTATAGGAGTATATCGTCACCCGAAATGCAAAACGATGTAACAAAATCGTAACAGAAATAAAAAATCGTGATTATTATTTTTTTTTTCTTAAAATGATATGATATCATATCATTACATATTATGTAATTCGAGGAAATCCATCATATCAACCAAAAACTGAATTTGAATTTTTTATTAGTACTGACTTTTTGTAAATCATCTACGATGTTTGTTACGAATTTGTGCATTTTAGGGTATGATGTTGAAAGCCTGAAAGAATGTGTAGGTAATAGTTTTCAAATAAAGCAACTATGAGACTATGAAATCCTGACTTTTGAAAACAAAACTGAGCCTTTACTTACTTACTTGCTTATTTTTTTATATCTATAACCAATTTACCAAGCTTAATTAACGCACACAAGGGGTCGATTTCGGGGTTCAAACCACCCTAAAGTTAAAAACCTCAAATACAATATGTATCTTAAAGCTTAGAATCCAGCTCTCAAGGAAAAAAATACAAGATACAATATTTTCTATTATTTCTGTTGCTTGAAAAATCACTTTGCTTTAGCTGTAAATTTCCTTGAAGAAATAAGCATATATTTTTTTCCTGAGAGCTACAAACTGATTTAAGAAATTTTGATAGAAGAAAACCATCTCCATTGAAAACCAGAAATCAGAAATCGAGGAAAAGTAAAATTAAAACTCTTTTTTAACATTTTTTTATTACTTTTGAAAGTTGAGCGCATCTTGTGTTTTAGTTCTATAACATTTTTTATTACTTTTGTAAGTTGAGCGCATCTTGTATTTATAGAACTATTTATTAAACAAGTAATTTTTAAACTACGAAATGACCCTTGAGGCACAATCTTCCCTATAATAAAAAAAACAGAATTATTGAAATCGGTTCACGTGGTCCGAAGTTATGCTGTAGCATACATAAAAAAGAAAAAAAAATATTCCGACAAATTGATAACCTCCCCCTTTTTTGAAGTCGGTTAAAAGTGTTTGAGTTCTTTGTTAATTTTATGTAAATAAAGAGCAATTTATGAAACTTTAAAAAGTTTATTTATATATTACATACTGTACATAAATGTATTTTAAAGAGCGTATTAGTTGAAGCGAATTTTCAGAAATATAATAACAATAGATTGACGATTACACATAAGTCAGTGTTTGGCCGAGTTCTCCTCCGATTTGTGGTGTGCACCTTGATGTTGTCACACAAAAGGAGAAGCTGTTTTTCATGGCAGAAATACACTCGGAGGTTTGCCATTGCCTGCCGAGGGACGACCGCTGTTAAGACAAAAACCTGTTTCTATATTTTTTGCGATGTTGCTTTGACCGGGGCTTGAACCCAGGTGCTGATGAGTGAAAGCGCGCACTGCTTACCACTACATCACAGCGGCCGAGAAATATAAACCCCTCCCAAAATATATTCCCATACACCAAAAAATCGGAAAATCGATCCGAAAAAGAAAAAAGTGGATACAATGCGGAATTTTGTCCGTTCGCCGATTTCATTTTCGGTTACTTTGACATCATCTTTTTCGAACGTTTCCCGGATACGAACATGATTGATAACTGTAGTCGTTTTCTATTCTTTTCCGGATATGGAAATTTATACGAGACCATACTATCGGCAAAATTTACATTTATCTGCGGGATGGGATGCTAGAATGCATCAACACAATCAATTATTACTTTCAAATAATATCATCATTTTCAGACGTTTTCCCAATACGAAAACTTGGCTAGTGTATAAACAAGTTTAGATATAAATTTAGAATCTTTATAGGTGCTGGCTAATAATTCGGATCATATATGAGTCCTTAGAGATAAAAGATATAAGAGGAAACCATTTTTGTTTTTTAAATTCATATTTCTTATCTACCTAGGACTCCTTTCGGACTCACATATTCTGAATACAAAAAATGCGACTGCGTTTGTGTATGTATTGAAACTTGAAATTTAGTACTTGATATACATATGTAACGCCCAAGTTACAGTCGATTATCAATTCCGATATCAATCAATAAAGTTCCAGGAAAGTCTTCACTCTTTGCAAACTAATAAAGTATTGACATATTTTACCACATACATCCTCATCGGCGACATAATCAAACATATTTAGGAAAACCTGCAAATCTAAAAATGCACATATTTTCCATCACTGATTACCATTGTCTTAATTTTTCCTAATGGGTCTGCGCCATCTTCCATTTGTCGTGAATGGAAGAAAAAGAAGCATCGATATACTAGCGGTGGAAAACTATCGATAGTAGTGACCATCGACATTTGCCAATAGTATTGATGAACACTATCGATATATCGATACCATCGGCCATATTTAATTTATAAGAAATATTACATTTTTATATGTATGTAATCCTCCTATATTAGCAGTAAGCTAACTTACCAATGTGTAAGCATTCCATATATGTATTGTGTACGTGAGTGTTGTTTTTGTGTATGTGTTGTGTTCATGTTTATTTATAAACGTATGTGTTCCTATCTTTTGCACGTGTTTATTGATATATCTGTACTGTGATGTTTTCGGACGCTTTTTAGCTCTTACTGCCAGTATATATATATATTACATATATGCATTTTTATTAAAATATTTTGCTTTGTTAAGTCAAATGTACTATATCATGTATTTGTTTGTACATATAAATATTTTTCTACAAAGAATCTTTTCCAGAGTTAGGCTACTATTAATAGTTAATCCCGTCGAACTTAAAACTCTCTGACTCCACTGGCAATACTGGAATGCAAAGGTATTTTATATTATTTAGGAATATAAAGCTTTGTTTTTTAATGGCAGAGATATTTAGGATCCGTAACGTTAATGCCCGGTTGGACCAATCAATTTTGTTTTCATCAGCCTTTTAAAATTTAAAATGACAAATTTTCCGAACAAAATTGCGTCTGATATGGTTTAAAATTTATTCGTGAAACCTGGCTTACGTAAATTAGTAAAAGCTAGCTACGGTTGAGGATCCTTATCCCTTTCGACTTCTTTATCGGATGTGTATGTACACTGAGAACATGCTACAAGTAAAACGCCGTATTTAAAAGAAATTGTAAAACAAAACTTTTTAATATAACTTTATTCCAATCAAACATGACTAAAAATTATGTAGTTGTAAACACGATATATTTTTAAAACAAGACTAATATTTTATTAAAAATATACCTGTAATTTTTACCATACCAATAGGTTTGTGACACAGATCTTGAGGTGCTTTTTAGAAAAATAAAACACATCTTTTTAGATTTATTAGAAAATTTAAGATTTTGTGCAGCGGAAAATGCGCTTAACTACAGATGTAGTTTTTCATTTCTCGACAATACAGCCGATAGTATCGATAGTTTTAAAACAACGATAGTATTTTTTGAAAACACAAACCTTATCGATAGTATCGTCGATATTTTTCCACCTCTACGAGATATTCCCCGCTTATATTTTGACAGATGGTAAACAATTTCACAAGCTCCAAAGAAAAGTAAAATTAAATCGAAGTAAAAACCTAATCAGAGGATTTCCGGTAGTACAAATCGTAAATATTATGCAATGGTTGATGTTGAGCGCATTAAGACCGATGGTCTTAGGGAGTTGAAGGTAGAATTCATGAACAGTTACAGTGAAGATGAAAACTGTGAAGTTAAATTTATAAATAAAGTTGAGGCGATAACTCCAGCAGGCACACCGAAGAAACTAAACCAAGGTAAAGGTAGAAGGAAGGCGGCTACAACAACTCGCAAAAAACTTATACAGGACTCGGAAGTTGAAGCAGCAGCCAGTGTTACACGCAAAACAGTTACAGCAGCGCATATACAAACTACGACGAAAAAGAATTTCAGGTCGAAGGAACCGCCTCCCAGCCAGTTGCGAATCGATAGTTATTTTAAAAGCTGTTCCAAGTCGTACAAAATTGAGCCTCGTACAGAGAAAGACAAAAATATTTATTCAACTGCGAAAATGAATACAAAATCAGTAAACAATAGAAGACGTGGCACAAGTAGGACTACTAGAAATAAAGGACGAAAGCGTTTGTTCAAAGAGGAGGACGAATACACCACTACTGCTTCAACTGTGAGCGGCTTCACTGATATGACACCAACACCACCGAGGAATGCGCGCAAAAGGTCTAGGCCCGCGAATGCTGCTCGTGGCACCAGCAAAAAGCCTAAACAAAAATCCAAAGATATATTAGATATTCTAATAGATTTAATCTCTGATGATGACACAGAAAGGGAAGACCTAAAACCTAATTTGGTGGAGCTAGACGAGCATTTCCATTCAATTGAGAATAAAAACACAGGGGAAAAAATCCCACAACGAATTGAAAATGTTAAAAAAGAGAACATAAACGATCTCTATAACACGCTGCCAGAAGAAAATGCCATGGAATCTACCGTAATGGTTTCTATCCCGGTGCGGCGCCATACCCTTGAAAAATGCAGTGAGACCTCAAACAATAAGAAAAGCATAAAATCTGAGCTGATTAAGGAAACCCATGTTAATGTTTTGCCCAAGAAAGCTACAATGGCAAAGTCAGCACAGTCAGCGAAACCAAGGAGCGAAGTAAATGTGGCCCGTAATAAAAAAATTTCACAAATCGAAGATCGAAATAATACAAATGAACGCAGGGAGATTGCATGTGTAACAAGATCCATGACAAAAGCAACTGTGCCAAAGACGCCTATGAAGGTTAAAGAAAATACAAAACTTCTTGCTTCAACTCCACCAACACCACCACAGACCAGCAATGATGCATCCAGTAGTAATTGGGCATCCAATTTCGATATCTGCCCCGTTGTTAATACGAAAATTGTTGAAGTCAACAACGCTTCTCCAATTCCCACACAGGATAAGCCTCTACCTTCTACGTCGAAGAGCGGTAGGGTAAAGAAAATACGAGTTTGTCCCCCATATAAAGTTGTAGCTGGTACTACGTTCGCTGTTGATGCATTCCAATATGGACAGATTGCAGACGTTACTCACTACTTTCTTACACATTTTCATGCGGACCACTATCAAGGCCTTACGCGAAAATTTTCAATGCCACTGTTTGTGAGTCCATTAACGGGTAACAGGTTTTTGCACAGCGATATTTTCACTTAGCTGCATAAATTTGTTTTTTTTTCATTTCCAGCTCGTTTGGTGCGTGCTCTCATACCAGTAGAAGATCAATATTTGCACGAAATCGATCTGAACATGCCGTTGGTTATTAATGGCGTAGAAGTCACCGCAATCGATGCAAATCAGTAAGTAGACTCAGCATGAAATTGATTTGTTAATTTATTGACTTTCTCAATTTAGTTGCCCAGGCGCGGTTATGTTTGTATTTAAATTATCAACCGGAAGTTGCATTTTACACACCGGCGATTTTCGAGCCTCACCGGACATGGAGTCCGAGCCGATATTCTGGAATAATTACATTGATAGAATTTATCTTGATACCACATATATTGCGCATAAGCATAATTTTTGCTCTCAACATGAAAGTATCGATCGCGCCAAATGTATAATAGAGAAGTTTCACAATGAGCGTCCAACAACGCGCATATTATATGTTTGTGGCTCATATGTGATTGGTAAAGAGCGCTTTTGGACGAGGTTGGCTCATGAGTTTGGGTTAAAAGTTTGGACTGAGAAGAATCGTTTGACAGCTTTACGGGCAATGGATTTAGATGAAGTTCGCGGATTGCTTTGTGATGATCCTTACTTGGCACAAATGCATGTAATATCCATTGGTAAAGTAAGCTATCAGGTAAGTAACTAAATAACTTTTTACTAATTACTAGAAGTTGTTAAGATAACACAGAATTATTACAGTCTCTAGTCGAGTATTTTCGCCAATTTCACACCCATTTTGATGCTGTGCTTGCGTTTCGCCCATCCGGCTGGGAAAAAAATAACAAACCATCGCTCCGCGGTCAAATCAATATTGTTGGCATTGAGTATTCTGAGCATTCTAGTAATGCGGAGTTAGAGCGATTTGTAACATATTTAAAACCGCGTGAAGTGATTAGCACTGTACCTGTAACACAAGGCAAACCATGTATCACACCAAAGATACCAGATAAGTGGTATAAATACGATACCCTAAAAAGTAGACAACGCAAATTCCAGCCTTCAATTACCAGTTTTTTGACAATGCTACCACGACAGCCGACGAAGGGCACATATACCAAACGCACGACGAATTGTGTGACTCCTACAAAATCTCCCGGCTGTATGCGTAACGAGTTATCCCAACTGAGTGTGCGTGCCATGACTACATGCGTTCAACCGGAAGTGGAAACAGATGATGACGTTGTTTGTATGGATATACAGCAAGCGACATCGAACAAAACTCCGATGGTGAAACGAGATTATGACGCTATGTGTACGGACATGCAGGCGACGACTTCTAGCAAAGTGCAAGAGGCGATTATTACGTTATTTCCGGATGGAGATGCATTGGACGACTGGATATATTAGTACAGCAGTGGATTAACATTCGTTTTGTTCTTATCTTTTATACTTTTCTTGAGAATTACTACGACGTTGCATAGGCACACGTAGTATAAAATAGCTTTATGAAACTGCTTTGTACTAAAAATGTGAAATTAACTTAAACTGTGAGTTTTTAGACCTTAAGCACGAAACTTAACGTTAACACGAATGCTTTTTTATATGGAATCTGTATATTGCAATAAAGTTGCACCAATGTGGTGTATATAGTGTATATAAAAAAAATTAAAGGACAGAGCTGGATATTTGTAAAAGGTTAAACCCTTACTTATACGGATCCGACGCCGTCATATCTAAGGTAACGAAATTGAAAGACAGACACTTGCTATTCATAGAACTTCTGCAAGCTTTACCCGACGAAGAATCAATAGGGGTATTCTCTGAGTCATGCAAAGCCGGTGCACTTGTTCGCTTCGTCTGTGCAGCAACAAGTTGTGCACGAAAATGTTGTTGTGGTTGTTCGACAGTGTTGCATAAATGTGTATACTACTACACTGGGTGGCTTTGCGTTAACCGCATTTAATCAACTGCAGCGCCACCCTAAAAAACTTGCAGATACTGTGCTCACTCTCTGCCACATACCCGACACCACTGAGACGACACCTTTCTTCCCAACGAGAAAATATACTTTTCCACCACGCACAGAGTACACTGCCGACGTGCAATTGGCGCTCTCGGCAGCAGCCAGCTGGTAAAGTATAGATACTTTCGGATGAAAAGATACTCAGTTGGAATGGCACAAGCAGCAGGTAGCACCTCCACATCTACATACATACGTACAAACGTATCTATCTGTCCGCGAGTAAAATCATTGACTTTAGCCATTCTCTTGCAGGTTTGTGTTTAGTTTTACGAGATCTGCTGTCGTCAACGGACGTGTGTGCACGGAATAACAACGGGATATAAGTAGTAGAAAAAGTAATTGTTTTGTGGGCGTAACGACGAAAACGAATTGAACTTGGGCAGAGGCAGGCACAACGTCTGTGTGTGTGTGTGTGTGGGTGCGGATATTGTTTTTCAAGCGTTTTTTCGTTTGCGGCGCCGTTTCATTTACATACATAAAACTGTTTTTTTTTTGTTGTTGCAAATCCTTAAATATATGTATACCAAGTACTTCTCTTGTAAATTTTTCAATTAAGTGCCGAGCCGAAAAATTTAGAACAAGTCCATAGTAATGTACATATGTATGAAATAAGAGATTTATTAGATACAAGCGAATTCTATAAAAGAAATGTGAATTTTTGCTCTGGTGTTGTCCGTACGGTGAGACGTGCAGAAAACTGATTTTGCAATAAAAATTTAAAAACAAAAACATAAAAAATACTAAATGCTGAAAATAATACTCTTTTGAAAATCAAAGTATCTAAACATTCATAAGCACTTACATACACGTACATATCTAGTACCGCGTACAATTATTAATGTTGCCAAAATACTACTTACGAAGCTAAAAGTTTAATTAAAACAAAAAAAAAAATCCCTTTAAATGTCTGTATTTTGTGAAGAAATAAACGTGCAAAGTGTTAGTGTTGAATTTCCTGTTTGAAATTCTTTGCCTACTTTTTTCACTCGCCAACAACTACATACGCTTTACGGTATTCTTGGTTTGCCGTGCCGCTTTTGGAGTGCAACATACTTGTCTAGCCAGCTTGAATAAGTGGCTAGCGCCAAACGTGGAAGTCGCTTCTAAAGGTAGCTAACTAAAATATGTATGTATGTATTATAAAAAATATTGAGCAAACAGGCTATATAATTAAGTAGAGAGTATATATTTTGGTAGCCACGATTGAGTTTCAGAAATCGATTTTTAGTTCACCGCTTTGAATTTTTATTTTGTCTAATATTTAGTTATACATACATGGGTACATTAGTGCAAAAGGTGATAAAATGTGAAAAAACTAAAAAATTATAGTACACTTCTTGAGTTCTGGGCCATATGTAGGGCTTAATAGTCCTATCTTCCCTGCGAGCCAGGGCAGTTATTTTCAGCTGTTCAGTTTCATTTCATAACTCAAAACCTTGCAATTTTTACTGTGCTTTTCTTATTAGGATCTGAACAATGAAGTGCCTACAATTGCAATCCTCGTATTAATAATTTAATTTTCTAAAAATATATTTATATGAACATAAAAAAACGCGTAAAGGAAGTCGTAATGAAAATGATAGAACGCAAAACAAATGGTTAGTCACTCAGTCAACTAGGCAATCAATCAGTCATTTAGTCTCTCAGTTTTTCAGCTACTCACTCGATCAGACAGTGCGCCACTTTTGTGCCGCTTTGCTTTTGGCCAAGCAGCCAGCCAGGCAGCCAGGCAGGCAGGCAGGCAGGCAGGCGAGCGGACAGACTCAATATGATGCAAACACCAAACAGGCAACGAACTAGGCATGAGCGTATACAAAAATATACAATAAATGGAAACATGCACAAAAATGTATACGTAATACACAAGCATCAGTATGTACATACGTACGCATTTGTTCGCATAGGATATATGGACATTTGGGCCGTGTGAGCAGAAGTAGCCTAACCATATTTTTTTTTGTATTTACATACATAACTAATTAAAATAATTTCAAATGTGCTACATTTTAAAATAAAAGTCGCTTAATCCTTAATTTTAAGGTTCAAAGTTACATAAAATTACTATTTATTGTTTCAAAATGTATCAAAAATTATTTAAACCAGGGACGGTAATCATTATGTGTAAAATAATTTAAATCAGCATTTAATCATTATTTTATGATTTCTATTTTTTCGCTTAAAAATAGTAATTACTATCGAGTTTTATTTTTCGCTCAACAAAAATAATTATTATTTGATTTTTATTTTAAGTTTTATTTTTCTACTTATAAATACTGATTATGTATTTATAAAATTGAAAAGGTTATACAGACGTAACCAACTGAAATTTTGACATGAAAGGTCTGGGACTTACTCCTCTCGAAAAATAAAAATCAGTCTAAATTACAATAGGACTTATGGACACAAATACGTGAGTATAGTTAAAACTGCTTTACGATGATTACAATATGTTGAATTTTTTTGTTAAAAAATAATGATTACCGTGGTCGAAATAATTATAGCCGCAGCACATTTTGACAAGTTTTAACACATTAATTTTGGTTTTTTTTTTATAAAAATATAGTTCATTCTTTAGCAAAACCCATGTAAATACAAGTTTCTAACTTTGTGCAATATTTAAAAAAAATCAACAAACTTTCGTAAAAATTTCTAACTTTTTTAATTAGATTTCATAGTATGCAGTTTTGTAGCCCATTGAAATCTAGTAGAACAAAGTACAAGTTTCAAATGGTTAAAAATTATGGTTGATTTTTAGAATTTTTTTTGTCCAGGATGGTCCGGTTTTCTTCCATATAAAACTAATTTGTGTGTATTCGTTACATGGAAGCAAATGGGACAAAAAAAGCTAAAAAATGAATGAACTATAATTTTATAAAAAAAATATCAACATTAAATAACAACAAAATTAACATGTTGAAACTTGTCAAAATGTGGTGCGGCTATAATTATTTCCACCACTGTATTTTCCTACCAGAATTGGCCTCAAATTTTTGCCATCCATTTATTTTAGCATGCAGTCGGAAAACCTTCAGACCCCATTTCCGAATAAGAAGTATTTTACAGGCCCAGGTTACTTTACTAAGAGTTTTGCCTAATGGGTATTCCAACTTAAGTCTCTAGGGTAATTCTAAGATATTTAACTTCAACAGAGTATTCAAGCACAAATCCTTCAAGATTAACCGAATCAAGCAAGGGTCGACTTACATACCCTTGCGGTCTGCCGATTAAGTTAAGTGACATTTTGACCAGTTTTGGCAATTTTTATTTTGTCTATTTAATGTTTATAATTTTTTTTTGTATTAAAGTCTGGCACATTTCATAACCAGGACCACATAAATCCACATGTCAAACTTCGTACAAAAATTATAAAAATTCAACAAACTTTAACAATTATGTACATCCAAAAATTTAATTTTTTTTATTAAATGGAGCTGCTTATGTAATGTGCCAGACTTTTATAAAAAAATCATAAACATTAAATAAACAAAAGACAAATAACCAAAACTGGTCAAAATGTCACTTAACTTAATCAGCTTACCACAAGTGTATATATATGCATCTTTATTTGAACGATACCAGAACAACTCTTAGCGGGTCTATCCTGAGGCTCGCCAGTTCGGTACCAAACGCAGAGCTGCCACACATGGCGTTTGAGACATACATAGCTTCCGAATTTGAGCGTAACGAGAATTACCAGGCCGTCTGGTAACCAATAGCAACGTAACCACTCTTCCATAGTATTCATAGCTATTAATTCACGAAAGTATTGCCCAAGAATTCCCTTTCTATATTACCAATTGTAAAAACTTTATCTGTCCATTAATGTTTCAGATGTTCCTTTGTGTTTTGGGCCGAGGGGCTCTGTCTGTAGACAGTAGGTACCTTATTTTGTCTTCTTAACCACTAAAACTAACAACTTTGTCAACATACACGGACAGGCACTTTAGCTGTTCATTTTACTTTTCTGTCTGCTGCTGGTAAGATCTGTGGAAATGGCTGCTTGCAATAAGTCAAAAATTATTGAAATTCCGAAAAATCGCGTTCCGAAACCTATTTAGGATCACATGTCCTCTAGCGGGTCACAACTTTTCGGTTATCAAAGAAATCGATTTTTGAAAGGCTCAGCACAATAAAAAATAAGCGTTCTTTCAACTACGGATCCACAGTAGGTGCAATAATCTTACTCATTCGAGGCTCTTACTTATTTAATTTAATTTCTTTATTGTTCAAGCAAATATTTGCTGCCGGGCCCAGTTATTTTCTTAAATTTACTGTAGACTCTAGTCATCCAAAGTTAACAAATACTTTGGAGTTAAATAAAAATATTTACATACATACAAACTTGAAGATTATTTATATACGTATGTACATATAGATTTAGCTAATAAAAGACAAAATCGCCAAATAAGAAGGCGTCATAAATAGAGTTGCCTGCTAAATTCATTAACACTAGATTAGATAAGTCAGCTTTTGAAGTACATACGTACATACATACATACATACAGTCATACGTGCCCATGTATTTACTAAAAATTCTGAGTCAACAAATCAAAATAAAATATAAAATGAGGAAAGCCGGTTGAGTTCGGAGAGAGAGAGAGATGCTTAGTCTTGTATTCAGAAACTTGAAAAAGACGCGAACATCATTTGAAAATAGTCACAGCAATAAGATAAAATAAGCTGCTACAAAAATAAATCAAAAAGAAAGGGAACGACGGAAACCCATCTAAGTATCTCCATTCTAGTACTAAGAAAAATAAAAAACTTTTAAAGTTGGTACAGATGAAGAACGAAGATACATACTTGGTAGCATATGTGATGTATTAATGCCCATACATCTGTATGAATTTGTTGCTGTTTTTCTTGAAACGCTAACCTTAATACCGTCCATCTAGCGGTGATGATACGAATACCCCTTTAGGAAATGCGAGCTTTTCGCCATGCGAAATGAAAGAAACATTACGGCTGTTCAGGATCTTGTGCATATGCTCTTGCATCTGCATATTCGTTGCATTTGTAAATTCACAACAATAAAATGCACACACAAATCCTAAACCATTTCCATTCCTTTTTTGCTGGACAATCCTTTGCGGTTCTTCGCAAAAATAATGCGGTCAGCATAGCCGAAGTTGGACTGATGAGGGTTATTTTTTTGATGCGCGGGAAAGTATTCTGTGCAAAAATACTGTGGTCATGATTTTGCATACGCATGCTTTATTCGACGGGAAAGTTATTTACAGCAAACTTTAAAAATGCGAAATTTTTTTTTTCAAAAAATTTTAAAGTTCACAAAAATTTGTTTTTCGCGTTCTCTGTCTTTTTAACATACAAGTTTTAGTGAATGTGCAAAAAGTTTAAAGTTTAGTATACAGCTCTCAAGAAAAATCTGAAGTAATATTTTTCATTATTTCTGT
>NW_016170303.1:0-16006 GCF_001687245.7 Rhagoletis zephyria
GTATGTACATAAGTAAATCAAAACGTATTTTTGATTTTCACATATGTATATTAAATAAATTTTAACAAACAAAAAAAAACTAATTGTGTGGACATGATTAGATATGACTATTTGTCTTTTATTTATTTATGGCCTTATTCATAAAAAATAAAGGAGTTTTAAAGAGGTTCATAAAATAACGTTTTCATACATTTTAAAGTTCGTAAACCTTTTTTAAAACGTCTTTATTTTATATGAATAAGGCCATTAATGTTTATTACTTTCGTATCGAGATTTAAGCTTTCTAAGAACTCACCATATAAAATCCGCAAATTTTTACTATAATGGAATTTTGTCAACTTATAAACTTGTATTATTAAAAAATTTAATTTAATCCAGCTCATACGGAATACCTTCATACCCAAAAGTACCGATACCAGTAGGTATCGATACTTTAAATCAGATATTTTACGTGTATCGCTACTTTCTTACGATACTACTTTGAAGTAACGGTATCGTTACCTGCATGTTATCGTTTCATCCTTACTTGCAAGTTTTTGCTAATTTTGGGTTTGCGTACTTTTTTGGATATTTTCAAATTTGAGAGATAATCGTTCGTTGCTCTCCGCAAGTTGCTGAAGGATATTTTACACTGGACATCAGACTGAAAGGCATCCCCAGAAATTAAATTTGTCTGGGTGTTCCGTCAGTGCGCTGAAAGAAGTGTGCGTGTGAGTTGCGCTAAGCAGGGATTTTGCAGGGAAATTGCTTCATGCAAACGTTGCCTGCGCGAGTTCAGGCTAATATGAATTCCCTTTGGCTTTGGCGTCAGTTCTTAATAACTTTGGCTGCAGCATAAGAATACTGTTTCAAATGCTTTGCGTTCGAGGAACTCAGTTTGAAAAACAACTGCTTCTTGGGTGGAACTGAAGTGTGTATTAAAAAAAGGTATCGCCACTTACAAATCTACCAAACATGCTGATAAAATATAAAAAATTACGCATCCTTCTTTATTGAACAAAGCGTATGTATGTACGGCGGAAACACTGGACTTTCATTTTTTTTTATAAAAAATATGTTTCTTATAGAGGTCGCCGCTCGGCAGACAATGACAGATTAGCAAGTGCATTTCTGTCGTGAAAAATTGTATCCTTTGCCGTTCTCATTTATTTTCTGGGCATTGATTGATTTGAAGATCTAACGACGAAAATCTAGATAAGGGAAGTTAAGAGAGAATTAAAGTCCGGACATTTTCCGCGAAAAATGGGAAAGTGGGATGCTGCAAATCAGCTGTCTTGTGGTTCCATGTTGTTTGTATGCATTTTATGTTTTTTGGAGGAATATGACGGTCGTCGGATTTAATATCAGGGCTATCACTGAATCCATCCTAGTCCGATTTTCGTGAAATCTACGAAAATGCGATAACTGAATCCGGAATTGCTATGAACGTATCCATTCAAAGTAGTTATGATGTACATATGTATGTACATACCACATACATGCATATACATATGGGTGTTTCCATGCAGCCGCACGCGACATTCGTACGCTTATGGAGTAACATAAATCTCAGAAAAAGAGAAGTTACTGAAAAACAAGATTACGGTTATCTTGCAAACCCAAGGGTTCTATTTTTAATATTTTTATTTTTTAAATTTTTTATTTTGTACCACGATTTTTTATTAGGAAAAATTGAAAAAGCAACAAAGTCTAAGCGGTAGAATGTTTGGCTCCTCGAAACTTTGGTGTGGAAAATATCAGTTCAAAACAAGGTGATAACGGACGCGACAAAAAAGAAGTAGTTTGAAGGCACATATACATACAGTATCGGTCATATCTATAGCACGCCATTTCAAAGTGATATTGTGTGCAACTTATGTTTATTTATTTATTTTTGAGAATTTTCAATTGAAATACAGTTGTTTCTCTAACAAACCCCACATAAACCCAAGTTTAACAATTTGTAGAAAACTTCAAAAAACTGCAACAAATTTTCACCTAAATTTCAAACTTTTTTCACGGAAGTGTTTGGATTTTTCTGAATACACAGTTTTATAGCCCAATCAATTTTAGTAATGTGCAAGTTTCAAGTGACTGAAAGTTACCGTTGATTTTTTAGAAATTTTTTCGCCAAAGGTGTTGCGGTTTTCATTCACATACAAATAAATTGAGTTAATCCGACAAAAAAAATTCTAAAAAAAATAACGGTAATTCGTAGCCACTTGAAATTTGCACATTATCAGACTAAAATTGCAGTGGCTAAAAAACTGTGTACTCAAAAAAATTCTAAGACTTCCGAGAAAAAAGTTTGAAACTTAGGTGAAAATTTGTTGCCGTATTTTGAAGTTTTCTACAAATTGTTAAGCTTGGGTTTATATGGGGTTTGGTAGAGAAAGTACTGTATTTTAATTGAAAATTCTTAAAAATAAATAAATAAGCATAAGTGGCACACAATATCACTTTGAAATGGCGTGTTATAGATATGACCGATACTGTATATGCGAAAGTCGGCGAATCATGGAAGTTTTTCTATTCTTTAAAAAATTCCTAAACTAAGCTAAATGATGTACCTTTACAATCGTTCCATTTTTTAATAGAAATTAACTCTGGTTAGTTTTTATTAAAAAAAAAAAAACAATAACGTACGCAACAGATTTTTACCCCATAGAATATTTTTACTAGTAACCCACACTAAATTAAATTTTTAATTTAATTTTTTCAGTTCTTCTCTCACCCCGGTTCGCGTTTTCAAAACCTTTTTCCGCCATCTGAATACGAAATTTAATGTTATAAAGCCGTTTGAATTCATTTGCTTGCACTTTCGGTTTACATTTTCATGGAAAGACCCATATGCTACGTGCGTAGCTGTTCCGAGTTCAGTGATAGCATTTTCGTAGCTTTCAGTGATAGCCACCGAGTAATAAACCGAAATACTCATTTAGGGGATTCACGTGACATGTTAAGCGTCGTAAAATCTTAAGCTTAACATTCTTTTATATAAAATAACGGTTAAAATGATTTTAGGTGGGGCTAATTATATTTTTTATCAGTTTAATAAACATTTCGGTGTAGTTAGAAACGCTCTAAAACCATTTTAATCGTTATTTTACATAAAAATATGTCAGGCTTAAGATTTTACGATGGTTAACACGTCTTGTGAATTCCCTAATTATAACAAAGAGTTTCGTAATTCGAAATCAAATAGCAAAAATATGTAAAAAAAAAAAATAATAATAAAACTATTTTTAAAATGACTTCAGTTGAACTTCTTACCTTTTTGTAAAGTTTAATCCATGTTAAATCACCCTTTGAGTCGGTGTATTGCAGGCCAAAGAACCAGACCTCGCGCAAACCGATCGTTTTGACGACCTGGTCGAAGAGCTGTTTGCCGGTGGTCGTGTGTTGTATGGCAAACTCCAGCTCGGCGTCCATGGTGGTGACGCGTACATTTAGCTGCCGAAAGAAAAGTAAAAAACGACCGATTAAATATACATACATATATTTCATAAGTAGATAATCGTGAAATAAACAAAGCAAAAAAACAAAAACAAAATACAAAGTGAAAAGTGAAAAGCCAACACGCGACATGAAAACCCCTGCATGTCGAGTAGAGCGATATGCAAAAAAAAAAATAGCGGCGGGGGATGGCCAGTAATGATTGGCAGTTAGGCGGAAAGGAATTCACAAACACCATTAAATGCTTCCGAATCGTTGGCATGTACAGCAGATGAGTGGGGTAAGGGCCTATATAGCGACAAATTGGTGTTTGGATTTACTCGTATCTTTTTTATTGCTGCTAAGCGATTATGCAACGGCGTCTAATTTGTGTGTAGTATGTATGTACATGGATCTATCGATTGATTTTTATTATATTTTGCATTCATTTCATTCATTTTTGTTGTTGTCAAAGAGACAACGATAAAAATGGCAATTTTCGTTTGCGTGCGATAGCGGCTACGCGGAACAGGCGACACACAGTGGGTCTGAGAGTGGCAGAAAGTCCTAATTTCCAAATGTGTCGAGATATCCAACGAAGCGGTTGACTCGATTCTAAATATGTCTACTAACAGGTTTTAAGGAATTTTTCCTGAGAAAACTGCTCTAGCAATTATCAAAGGCCACAGGAAATCGATGTTGTATGAATAGAATTTTTACGTACGAATTTGAATACGCATTTTACGGAAGCAGCAATGATAGTTGAATGATCGATTGAAACTGAGTTTGTTCTCATCTTTAATATTAAGTTCAATAGAACGCAAGGGTGCCTCCAAATCAGGTTCTCATAATTTTTGCTAGTCCTTACAGAGTTAAAGAGATTTCTGTGATATTATGCCTTTTTAGTGTTTTTCTGGACAGCATAAGTAACAGGGCTGCCAACTATACTTAGCTATGAAGTGCCATATGAAGGATAAAAAAGTGCCAAAATGTGCCAAATAGAAAAATAAAAGTGCCAAAAAAGGTGTAATTCTTTTTAATTTTTCCCATTTAGCATTCAAATTAGAAACACATTCCTAAAACAAAAGTCCAATGCCAAAGTGAGAGAAACCAGTTGTATACACTATAGAAATTTAAAAATTTTAGTCGATAAAAAGAAGTACTTGCAAAGGATTTTACAAAAATGAACTGAAATATTACTATTTTTTTTTTTGAAGTAAAATAGGGCCAAAAATTGCACGGTTTAAGCCAAGGAAAGAAAAAGTATGAAAACTGATAAAAATTGGCGAACTGCCACGCCCACTACACTAGGGAGCGGATATGGTAAATGTTATCGGATTTCATTGAAATTCGGTTTGTCGGATTAACCTGGGATTTATGTTTCCGTACGTTGCGCAACTGCTGTAATGGTAGAAATAACCATACTTCCCATTCACACCCACTAGTGAGACGTGGCTGGTCACCAACACACACTATTTTTATGCAAATATAGATATTGCACCAAATTTTACCATTTTTTAGATTTGTGCCTTGCTAGGTTAATCCAAGTTACAAACCCAATTTCATTGAAATCCCATAACATTTACCATATCCGCCCCCTAGTGTAGAGGGCGTAACAGTCCGCTAAATTTTAAAATTTTTCATGTTTATTCATTCCTAGGCAAAAGTTCTTCACGCTACTATTTTTAGCAATTTCTACTGTTTGCAAAAATTTTTATGAGGCCCTTCCACTGTGCGACACTTTTATACATAAATGCATGTGTTTACAAGCGAATTTTGCATTGGAATCAGTGTTGGCATTTTTGGTACAATTGTACTTTTTTGATACAATTTGGTTTACAATATACTTTCCTACTACGCAGTACTTTTTAGTACAATTTTATGATGAATACTATATATATAGCTCTGAAAATTCACTGCGCGAATTTTTCTTTTTGTCTTCGCCTTCTCGTTCTTGCCTTTGTAAGTTTTGAAAAAAGGTTTTGAACGAACAATTATAACATAGCACAAGGTGTGCTATCAACCTCACATTCCTAGGCAAGTTTTGAAAGAATATTTTCGATACTAAACTTTATTAAAGTAAAATGTTGAGATCAGCTTCGTATAGAAAAAGTATCGTCGTTAATTAAGGAGATGTTCTTAAATATCATAACTTTACGACACTCACATATTGACTAGATTGGACTATTTATTTTATTAAGCTTTAATTTTAATTATTTGTTTATAAAAATATAGTTTATCCCTTAACAAAAACTGTATGAAAATAAGTTAAAATCTTTGAACATTAAAAAAAAAAATCGACAAACTTTCGTAAAAATTTCGAGCTTTCAATTTAAATTTTTTTTAAATATTTTGCAGTCTTTTAGCTCACTAAATTTTAGTATAATAAAGTGCAAGTTTAAAATAGCTGGGATTTGCCGTTGATGTGTGGCATTTTTTTGACCATGTCGGTCATTTTCTTCTATATTATCTAAGTATGTTCGACGTTTTTTTAATGAAGAAAATGAGCAACACCTTCATCAAAAAAAAAATATATATATATATTAAAAATCATCTCTATTTAAATTGACCGGGCTACAAAACTGCATATTCAAAATATGTATTTCTAGGAAATTAATTAAAAATGTTTACGAAAGTTTGTTAATTTTTTTAATGTTGTGCAAAGATTGATCCTTGGATTTATACGGGTTTTGTTAAAGTATAAACTGCATTTTTATATACAAATTATTAAAATTAAATATTTTTAAGATAAATAGTTAAAAGCTAAATATTGTCAATATTTACGTGTCGTAAAGTATTGATAAGCACTTGAAATATTAAAAAGCAAAGTTTTAGTACTGAATTCAAAGAAGATGTCTCTTTTATCCATTCATAATAACTTAAAAAAAAAAAAATGTTTAAGAAGTGTACCTTAAAATAAGTGCATACACATTTACGTTAAAAGTATTAAAAATTTAAATGTACCTACATCAACTTTCCCATGCATACCATCAAATTATTGGTCTTGTAGGGAATCTATATATGCATGTACTAAGAAAATATATGAGCAAATAAAAAAGTCGATACAAAGTACAGTCGAAAAGTACAGTTTTTGTATAGATTTCGTACTAAAGGAACAATCTGATTTCCCAACACTGATTGGAATATCAATGGCAGCGACACAACAGAGGCATTAGAAAGTCGCGAGCGCGAGGAGTGTCACACTTAAATGCACGTGATGTCACACTCATACCACTGCCAAGGCAGGTAAACACAACAACAAAAAAACCGCATAACAAGCGATCAGAGGGGGGAGGGGGGGAGTATGTAAATAATTGAACAGCGGTCAAGAAAAGTACTTACACTCGATAGATACTAGTCGAGTTCGAAAAGCAAATTGAATGCATGCGCTTCCCTTGCATTCTTAACACCTACATACATACATACATACATAGGTATGTACATATGTATCAGCTGTTGGCTGGATAGCATGTGACAAAAACCTTTGGATTTCACAGAGTTGATAGGGACGTACTTTTAGGTCTTGTAAAGCTTGCATAACCAAGCACACTTATGTAAAATAAATGCAAGAGTGTGATCAAATAAATAAGAGCTTTGTTAATTCTACTGCTTTCAAAAACAAAACAAAAAACAAAAAGTATTTTCAGTGTACAGCGCAGTTTTTCTCTTCTCTATTGGCCTAATATGAGATCAAACATGCGAGCATAATTAATGGTATAATAGGTACATATAAAGGGTTACCCCAAAATTATTGAAACATAAATACATAGGATATGGTTATTTATGGAATAGCACATTGCGCACATGACCTCTCGGATCGTACAGTAACTGCTTAACCAACCTCATTATCAAAAGTGTGGGGTTCAATGAAAGCTCCAACTGAAAATCAGCACCGAACCATGGAACGTGGTGGAGGCATTTTTTCGACAATAGCATGTGCGATCTTTGAACCTCGAATGGAGCAATTATTAGTGATGCGCTGAATTGCCGGTACCCAATACTTCAGAAAGATTTTGGTATCCAATACTTCCTTTTCGGTACCCAATACCGATTATATACACACATTAAACTTTCGACATAAAATAAATTTCCCGTTAAGAAAAAAAAAATGTATTGTTCTTATATATCTGCGATATTGCCTAAATAACAATGCGGCGTATTCAGTAGCTGCAGGTTTTTGACATAATTTTTAACAGAATATCTGTTAAAAATATCTAATGCATCGACTTTATTTCGACTATGAATATGCTTCACAATTAGTACGAATAGGACGATGCTTTCCCAAAAGTATAACAATTTGTACTGAACAATGTGAAAACCACGTTTCGAAAATATTGCCTCGAAACAATACTCTCATCGCCTTCTTGACCTTATCGCAACAGTAAAATGCCATTTTTTCAGGTCCCCCCTTCGTAGATATATATGTAATTCAAGAAAATTGCTTTGACGGATGAAGAAGTCGTTCAGGCCTACAAAGACAACATCGTCCGATTCATCTAGAAAACAAAAAATTCTCTGCATTGTGGCGACGGAAATCAGCATTAAAGGCTCTATTAGCCCCTACACTCGGTTTTTGATAGGCTAAGCTCCCCTGAATCGCTTTTATTCCTTATTTTTGGTCTAAATGCGTTCTTACTGGAAGCCTAATCAATTCGTTACCGAGTATCGAAAGTATTGAATACTTTTTAAATCGGTACCGAGTATCAATCAATACTTAAAAGTATCAACTCAGCACACCACTAGCAACTATGAAAATGAAATGTTTTTTTACATCTTGCGTGAATTTTGGTACACCCTTTGCGTAGGTATATCTTTACATAGAATATACATACATATGTATGTACCCTTGGCTCTCTGAACTATGTACGTGCATAAATGTCATTCATTTGGAAAAAAAAAGAAAATATGCATACATTGGAGATATTCACAGTTCGTTCCAAAATGGGTTACAAAATGTTGACGACAACATTTACAAATTTCAATATGAAATTCATGTTCATGAAATTGTACATATCGTAACCTAAACGTGAAAAGGTGCCAATCGCATTTTTTCAAACGGTTCAGGAGAGACGAAAAATCGATGTAGTTTCGCATTATAGGTAGTAGGCATACGGGTTTCACTAATATTTGTTTTTATTTTCTTTACCTTGAGTTGTTTTTTATTTTCATCAGCCATTGGGCTCAAATACCCGATAAATAAAAAAAAAATGTCTTTGGTGTGGCCATAATCCATCCATGCTGCGAGACTACAAAAAGTTTACGCTTAGCTTAAAAAAGTATCTTCGAGCGTTACAAAATGTAGACGGCGTCGTTTTACCCTTTTTTTTTTATAGGAAACAACATCACAGATATTACAGTTAGAAAAACTAGAAAATGTTGACGTCAACATTTTTGAATGAACCGTGAACACCTCCATTCTTGTTATTCAAATTACAGCTGGACGTGCAACAAACGAGCGAATGTTCAATCCAATTAACGTTTTTGGGTTAATGCATTCACAGTCTGAACGCATATATGTAAATGTGTAGATGAACATAAATGCATATTTACATGTTAGTATGTATGTATATACCCAGTGGGATAACGTAACAAATAATCAGTAAAACACACCTTTCACATGCGTAAATGCATTTTTTTCCCCAGGAAGATGTCCTAAGAAAAGTGGGGCATTAAATTTTGCATTACCTAGTATCGAGCAATGAATGTATTTTAATATGAAATTTTTTGAACTTTTTTAATACATTAGAATTCTGTAATGCATTACTACTTTTCCGACTGGATATGTACAGCGTGGCGACGAATAACTATTACCCAGTTTTTTTTTGAGAAATAAAAGGGTCCTTTATAGATATTGCGAAAAAAGTATTTTATTGTTAATTTTCCACAGATTTTAGAGTAAGAATTTTTAGTAGAATTTTTTTTTTTGTTGCATTTGCTTTCATATAAAGAATAAACACAATTCATTTTTATGTGGAAGAAACACGCAACACCTTCGGCGAAAAAAAAATATTCTAAAAAATCAACGGTAATTTTTAGCCACTTGAAACTTGCACATTATCAGACTAAAATTGAATGGGATATAGAACTGTGTGCTGGAAAAAATTCTAACACTTCTGAGAAAAAAGTTTGACATTGGGTGAAAATTTGTTGCGTTTTTTTCGTAGTCTTTTACAAAGTTTTAAACTTGGATTTATATGGGTTCTGTTAGAGCATGAACTGTATTTTAATTGAGATCAGGTAATTTTTACAAGATATTTAAATTTTTATGGAAAATAATTAAAACTTTAACGAGGAAAAAAATTTAAATAATAACACATCTCTTGTATTTTGTTTTCATTTGTAGTAAGGCCTGTTTTTTTGCCAAAAAAAAAAATCAAGCTACCAACGATGAAAATCAATGCAAAAATGAACATATTTCGAAAGGTCAAATTAAAATGTCCAATAATTTTTTTTTTTATGAAATAGCAGCAGGAAATAATATTACTCATACGCCATATCGTACATAGCCGTACTCGTACATGCCGTATGAGTAACACTTTCCTCATTAGAGTTTGAATTTTTTCATTCGCATTATTAATGTTTTTTTTTTACAAGTTCCACTTTTGTCACTTTTTCACATTTATGTCCTTCCTTATTTTTTTTTTAAATTTCCATACATATTATTAGCACTCATTCAGCTCGTATGGGTCTGAATGGAAATTGATTTGTTGCGAGCGATTATCTTAAACTGTGATTCGCCACTTCAATTCATGGAAATAAAAAAAACTGTGGGGCTTTTTGTTAAATTTCGGCAACCACGGAATCTGTTTTCGAGAAGACGTATTCTAAAGGTTGTTATAACGAAAACATTTTGCTTATGCAATTATGAAGTTATGACCAACGGATAATGTCAGAAGTGCTTAGCGCAGTACTTCACAAAATCAAAGGCAAATATCACATCACAATGGCGGCGATTAAATACTCGCGTTGAAGCCATACAATTCATGTCTGAAAAATCGAATTACAATACAAAGAACATATCAGAAGCAGTGTGTGTTGAAGTGGCGTGAAATAACGATAAGAATTCTGAAAATTGTCAAATAAATTGCACTTTGTGGGATTCAGAAATAAAAATCTTCTCACAATCTTAACAATGAACTGAGAAGTTTTTAAAAGAATTGCTCGATTGTTTAAATAATTGATCAAAAGACGGACCGACCGACGACCGCTTTCAAGCAGTAAAATCAACGCGAAAAAAAGATACTTTTGAATTGCATTCTGGTTGCACGTACATAAACTTTTTAAGTTCTAAAATATAAGTTTTTCCAGATAATCTATGCACAAAATTTTTACGGCACATAAAAATTCTGCGAATTAAGACTTTTCTAGTCATGTTGTGTTTTTATCCCGGAAGTCAGATTGGAACGCACAGACAAATGCAGGTCTAAATTTGACTTTCCATGCTTGAAGTGCCATCTCTTGGTGTCTAAACTGAAGCTTTTAAAGCAATATTTCGGATTGTAAGTTTGAACCACTACACTTGCAACTTTTTTTCGAAGCGGTATTTTGTATGGCGAAGCTGTCATTGGGATCAAATGCAAAATGTAATTATTAAAAAAAAAAAATACTCATTACTATTTTTAATTAATTTATTTGAGTTTGCACTAACCGTTTTTTGTTTCCAGCTGCCCACATAGCGCGGCAGTCGGACGCGACTATCGGAAACGACCATTGGGCCAAATTTTAATTTGTTTAATTTATAAATTGCTACAAATGTTTACAAACTCGCAATTAAATATTGCCAAATTTAATTTATAAATTGCTATGTACAAATGTTCACAAACTTGGATTCAAATATGGCTAATGAGAATTCGTCTCAATCTAGTCTATCTAGTCTTTGCAGTTTTCACTTTCTTTGTTCCTATACCGCACGCAAATACCGTTTATATAGACAGTTATGCAGAGACTGAAACACTTTCGAACAAAGCCCATCGTTATAAATCAATTTCAAAACCACCTCGACAACCTCAACAACCCCCAAAGTGGAAGGCCTCAACGCCATAGGAGGCAATGGAAGGGTGGGTCAGTTGGAGCTAACATGGGAAAGGTACACCTCAGTGCAGGTTGATGTTTGAGACGAATCGTATAACGACGGCATGTTTTATGTATGTACACGCCCCGCCTGCACAATTGACAAGAACAACAACAACAAATGTGTGGAGAGTAGTTAGTAACACGCGAGCCTAGTACGAAAACGGAAATACACTTTTAGCGCGAAAATAGCGTCGTACGACTTAGGCTAATACGTGTGAGTGTGGGTGCGCATATGTATGTATGTGTGAATGTAGATGGAACAAAGTCTAGCATTTGCTAGGTGAAATATGTGCTTACATACATATGTATGTATGTATATATATGTATTTGTTTATAATTTACTTAGTTAGCGCATTAGATACTGACTACTCAATCCAGCAAATGGAAGTGAAGTAAAAAGATCAGAGCAGAGGTGGAGATCATACTTAGTAATGGGGAGCAACCTTAGAAATTCTACCCCTACATCGCACATTGAATTTTTTAACATGGGACTAGTAAATTACAGTGTTGCATAAAAAAAAAACCGTAAACATGCAGAAATGCACGTACAATTCTAGGTGGAAGTGAATGCCTGAAGGAATTAACTACGCAAAAATGCGTAAATGGAACACCTACTAGTATTCAATTATTGATGAAATAGTGCTATTGAGCAAATAAACAACTATGTATGTACATTAGGGTGGTCCTTAAATGTAGGAAGCAAATTTTTGCATCCGATTTCCTGAGCCTCAACCTCAAGATATCACATATACATTTTGGTCCCGATTGGAGACGGTTAAGGCATGTTGCACAGGGGGCAAAGTTCAGATTCCTTTATGGAAACTCAAAAAATTAAAATTATTTGTTTTTCGTCGAATACCCAAAATCGACACTGCTATAGTCGATATAAATTTTGGAACAAAAAAAAAAATTTGGGACCAAAATTTTTATATGTTATCTTCGACTCCGGTAGTATAGATTTTGGGCATGAGTTATCAAAAAAATTAATTTTAGTTTTTTGAGTCTCTATAGAGGAATCTGAATTTTGGCCCCTGTGCGACACATCTTAACCGTCTCCAATCGGGACCAAAATTTGTACGTGATATTTGTGACCGTGGTATTACCGATTGAAGGCGTGAGGCTGAAAACAATCGCTCATTTTATTTTTTTCAAGGGCCACCCTAATGTACATATAAGCTTTGCCTATACGTAGATATGTACAAATGTATGTATGTTTGTACGCAGATATGTGTATACTTCTATTTACATACAGTAGTTCAATGAGGTGAGCGAAATATTTGTAAATCATACATACATATCCATACAATTTCCTACTGCTATCTTTTTAGCGCAGTAGGTCACTCAACGGCCACAGCATAAAGTAATGAACGCAACATTAACAAAGTGGGCTTTCTTGCAAAATATTTATTTATTATACATATATTGAATGATTTTGCGCATCAGAAAATGCTTTGCGACAGTTAACCTACTACTCATTGGTGTACACCTGTGACCATACGATTGATCGAGCGCCAAGCCCATTTTTCGATTCATTGGATTGGAATACAGATGAAAATTGCGTACAAGCATGAAATCCACAAAGTCATGGAATTGTATGTGGCACACTGACTCATGCTAAGAATCAAAACAAACACAAAGTCTTGCGGAACAACAAGGTCTAAAAAAAACAAAACGGAAACATCAATAAGTTGCTATTTATTTTCAAACTTTGCGCCCACATGTCGTTTTTGGTGGAACGGGATAAAGAAAGCATGTCAGCTGTCAGTTCATTTATCACTTATTTTTTGGATAATTCGCTGGGTATGTACTATAGTGCTAATCATAAATATACGATAGCCATATTTTGACAAGTTTTGATTATTTATTTTTTATCATTTTATTATTTTTTTTTTATAGAAATATAGCTCCATTAGGTAATGTATGAATGTAAATCCTCAAACTATGGGCAAAATTAAAAAAAAAATCAAAAAAGTTTGAATGAAATTATTTTTTTTTTTTAGAATTTTTAGAAAATTTTCAAAAAATTAAAAAAAAATTGCTCAAGGGTATTTTGCAGAAACTTCAAGCTTGCGTTTGATTATACTTAAATTGAATGAAAGTGTCAAATTTTAATGAAACTGTTGAGTTTTTAATTTTTGTACAAAGTATTAAAATATGATTCATATAAATAAATTTTAAAATTTATCTGCCTTTTAAACACAAATTTTGTTCTAAAAAAATTTGTTTGAAGGAGAAATAAATTTTAAAACCTAAAACCTATAATATTTATATTTTTCAGAAATTTTGAAGCATTTTTTCGGGAAAAATTTTAGCGATATACTTTTTTCGAAAAAAAAGTGATTTTCATTTAATGAAAGCCATGTTAAGTAATAAATCAACATTTTTAGCGTTTAGCTATTCAGCAAATAATACGAGCACTGCTAATATTTATTGCCACTGATATACAGCGTAACTAAGAAAGATAACCTTAATGTGCCTTCTAGGCGATTTAGTTGCCCTTGTACGGAAATACACTGGTATCTGGGATAGTAAATTTTTCACAGATCAGCATATCAATTGCAATAAAAGTTAAGTTATAAATCTGGCCAACTAATTTGCCATATACCAAAACTTCAAATTCTCATAAATAAAACGCTGGGTAACTATAAGGACGGAGGAAGGAAGGCAATGACGTCACAAAATAGTGACGCAAACAAGCCTAATAGAAAATGCCAAAAAACGGTACATTTTAAAGCAGAATTGACGCATTATAAATATCTAATTTATAATCGATTCTAAAAATCTAAGCGATACGCATAAAAACAATGAAAGAAACGAGTATTTATACATATCGTCGTTTAAATACAAAACCGCGTGTCAAGATAATGCAAAACATCGTATGTAAAATTGATCAAATAACGGATTTCTCTTTTATTTTGGTATGAATGGATAAGGCTTACTGCCAGGAGCTTCCGCAGAGAAAATCACATTTTTCGCACAAATGTCAGTTACTAGGTTTTGCAGAACCACGATACGCAGTTTTACACTTTAATGGATTTACATACCTGAGCAAAATATCTTATTTTCCCATTTTAAAATATTGCAGATAGATATTTATGCATTTATAATTGAATCAATTTTAACCTTTCCTAGAATTATTTAAGATAAGAACCCCAAGTGGCACGACACGGTATGGTATTTTGTCGTGTTTTTTGTTCCAACTAGGAAATCTAATTATAATACTAAAAAAAAAACTATTTTTAGATCTAAAAAAACGACAAAAAAGCAAAAACCAGACTATTCAAGTGTTACATTTGCGTAACGAACATTCCCCCCTGTTAAGTTTTGGTATACAATGTATTAGATACTCATAAAGAAGTGAAAATGTATATTTTTTACTCATTTGAGTGTTGGGATTAAAATTATAAATTAGCGGACTTAAATAACACCACTTGTTGAAGGGGGACGGTAGTGATGCCCTCTGCAGCTCTTAAACTTAAACACTTAAGCCAGTTTCATGAGAGCAATTTAAGTGAAAAAATAACTTTTTTTATTTGAATTTAATATGAAAACTGGCAGTAGTAAAAAAAAACATTTATCACTTACTGTACTGTGCTGGTGAAACTGGCAGTTAAAAAGAACATTCTCAAAGCTCTTAATTACTAAATAAATTGAAGTGTCCTCGATTTTTAGTCTTTGTTGATGGCAGGACCCCGGGCTTGGTTCCTGGTCCGACCAACATAAAAAAATTTTTGTTTTTTAGACCTCAGAGTGAATTTCTGTCATGAAAAATATTTCCATAAAAACATTTGCCGTTTCAAAGCGGCATAAACATTGTAACAACATTGCAAAAATTTCCTGCACTTAAAGTTTTAGTGATGAAACATTTTAGAAGATAATAAGCTTTCGTTTGAAGTACACAAATTTGCTTCCTGAAAGAGATCTTTGAGGGTTGTTATAACTAAAATAATCCATTTAATACATACCGATTTGCGCGACATTTTGATATGTGATGGCTCTTCCTATATAGTCAGCACAATTCAACTCAGTTCAGTCCAGTGAAGAAATAATCTGCAATTAAGTAAAAGATTGTTTATGAATATTAGTTTGGTAATGCAAATAAAAATAATTTTTAATTTTTATTTTTATTTTAATATACGTATGTATGTTAATTCAATCAATTGCGTACAAAAGATATATACGCAAGTTAGAACGAACACACCTTCCCTTGGCCAACAGCAGTTTAATAATTTTTAAGAATAGTGTCCAGCTCTCAAGAAAAAAAAAGCTGGATACTAAGCCTTAACCACAATCGCTGCTGTAGCGGAAAATGTTATTTGTTGTAAAAATTTCAGTAGAGCAGATGTTTTAAGTGTAATTAAGGCTACAGGGTGCCGTGACTTTAATTGCTATTAAAACAATTAGATACACTACATAAATAATCTAATGTCGCTGCATCTGTAAAACTTAAGGAAAGTAGAAAAATAATTTTTATATACAGTATTGGCCAATACAATAGCACCCCCATTTCAAAGTCATA
>NW_016170304.1:0-16006 GCF_001687245.7 Rhagoletis zephyria
ATTTGACAAATTTTTAGCCAAATGTACAAATCGTGTGATCCTAGCTTTAAGCCAAAGTATTTAAGTCCTCAGAGTAAAAATTCCAAATCAGAGACAGATGTTCTGCTGCTTTAGGGGGGCCACGGTGCGTATGAGTGATTTTTTAATGTGTAAGCGATTTTACTCCAGACTACTTTTATAGGCAGACATTTTTAAATTTTATTTTATATGAAGAAATTCAAGAGTTAAAATATTCCATTTTTAAAAAAACTAGTTCGCCGCAGTTAAATTATGTCGACACATCAAGAATATGAAGCACATGATAGGTCACAACATTATTAAAAAGCAATAAAGTAGCGAAATTCAATGTTATTTAGAATTTATTAAAAAGGCCTGCTACCAATTCAATAACATCATTAAATACATCGAACGGAGTTAAAAGAATAATAAAAACCAAATAAACTGCCTGCTAAATTTCCTTAAAAAAATTCCATCTATAAAAGTTTCTAAATAATTTAATGTGAATATATTTTGACAAATCACGCTCCCAATTTGCCAGCACATTTCCCTGCATGCAAGCTGATTTGATTGGATCACGTCATGTCGGACCATCAGCGCACCCCAAGCCATGATTATTATCAAAAAAAAAAAAAAAAAAATTTGTTGAATTATCACTAAATATTTCAAAACATGTGCACAAGTATATGCACCCAAAATACAATATCATGCTTTTGATAAGCTTGATTTTGAATTAGTACATTTAGGAAATTAAATAAAAATTTCCAACAATAAAATTGGTCTGGCAATATATACTCGATTTAAGCTTATCGCATTAGCGTGTATTATCACGAAAGCTATAAAGCTATGCTAAGCCAGAGAGCAAAGAAAAAAAGCACAAATATTTAAGACAACCCCCCTGCTTTCAACTTGAAGTAAACAACTGTATGGAGATGAGCACACACGCCAAATATAATCCAAATAATCTTGAGGTCGGCATTACACGCAATCATCGAATAGCACTGCTTATTACAACTCGTATCAAGCGAGGCCAGGTCGTCTCACATACTCTGGCTTGGCCACTGAGACTGCGGTCTAAATGAGTGAGTGAGTGAGTGAACTTGACTTGACTTTACATACATATCTAACTGTGTTACTGCAATTGGTAGCACATTTGAGCGGAAGGGCATATTCGCATTTAAAATTGACTGAGCAGGATTAACTTGTTTACTCGCGTGCCATAAAATTAAATGCATATTTCTCTATGAACAATAGCCAGTAGATATGATGTGCTAACAAAATCGTTTTATTCGTAGAAAATACAGAGCCATAAATGCATTTTAAATGCATTAGAGAATTCATAGCCACTCACAGCAACAATTCTATATATGTTTGTATGTAGGCAGCAGCTATAAAATCCTGTATGGGGGTGCACTTGAACACGGATGCATACATATTTGTGACTGCATGTATGTACCCTGCGGTGAAAACAAGAACCACTCAATTAAAATAATAATAGTTCCTTAGCTAGTGTGTGGTAAAGCGATGGACCGATTCCACAATTTCGAACAATTTATGCGATCAGCGGAGATGTCAAAGTCGAAAGTAAAATGCAAGAAAGTCCTTTTATTTCTAATGTCGGCTGTGGCACCACGTGAAGACTACCGATTCTTGTTCTGCGATCGTAGTTTCGAATTCGCTTGGAGGTGGTTAAGGTTTTTCAAATTAAGGACTGGTCTCGCAAAGTCTGGTTAACACTAATCTCTGGCTAAACATCGTTATCGACGTCTTCGAAACCATGCATATAACAGGAAGGCGGCAATGTCTATAACGATGTTTAACCGGAGATAAATCAATAAAAAGTACTACCAAAAACCTTAATTAAAAATATATAATACAAAAATAAAAAAATTCTTTGCTCTGCCGACCATTGCGACACCGCCATGTTAAAATTACCAGTCGGCGGTAACATTGAAAAAAAGTCGATAACATTGAAAAAGGATAGAATGCGTGTTAGTTGGGCTGAAACGAAAACTCTGGTAGCATTCTAGTTCACAACTAGTAGCTTGCGCTGCGGGGTACTTATGCGTGTACGTATATTAGGGTGCCCCAAAATAAGTAAAGTCAGAATTTTAATGCTCTCGCCCCTAGGATTTTTCTATATCGAAAAATATAGCCCTAATTTTTTTTTAGTTTGAAATGAAAAAATATTTAAGAGGTCGCTCAAAGCACGCAAAATTTTCGATGTGTTTTTTATGGGGGGAAAACCCACTTTTCGTAGAAATAGTATAGAATTCTTGAAAATCAATATTTTTCGATCGGGAAAACTCTGGTTCCCTTCAGGAGACTTCCAGTAACAATACCGAATTGTTTATTTAAACATATTTTAATACTAAAGACTTTTTATTGATACCGCCATTGTATTTTCCGAGGGTTTTGGCGGACCTTTAAAATGTAATAACTATAGAACAATTGTTGAACAATTTCTATCACATGCAAACTGTAAAAGAGCTGTGTCTTTGGGACGCCTCGTTTTCCCCAAATGCAATACCAGGTATAAAAGAATTACAAAATTTCAAAAAATAGCAAAAGGCTTATTTTTTTTCAAAACTTTTAAATGGATTTCTAGCTGAACTAACCTAACTTCTACTACATTAAAAAAAAAGGAATTTTCAGTCTGGCATTCGATTCCAGTTATCATTTCTTCACAATTTTTTGAAAAAAAAATCTCAGGGAATACCTGCGAAAATCTTTAATATTTTTTAAATTAATTTTATGTTCTTTGCTTTGTCGTTGCTTTTGAACTATGTAGTTATGTACGTATAGAATATTAATAACTTTCAAAAACTTACGCACATTCGCTACACTTCTTTCACATTCATAGTTCCATTTTTATCGCTAAACGCAGCTCATTGTTTGCCTTTTTTCGTACTTATTTATTTCTACATATTTTATTTTCGTTCACATTTGATATTTGCAGTACTGCTTATTCTTATTTGTTTTCCGATTTGTTCGGCTGTATGTACATATGTACATATGTATGTTTCTCTATTCAACAGGGCCAATAATAATTTCTTTTCAGCGCTCACATGATTTTTCAATTTCATTTTAACTATTCTTATTTGCGTTGGAGAGCGAACAATTTTCGCACATATGCTCGTACCTTCCTACATACATACATACATACTAACATACGTACAAATTTATCTTATAGCCCATTGTGAAAACTATAGCTATGTATATGTAGCTTGCAGAATAGATTTGAACACGTTGGTTTGTTGTTTTTAGTGTAGGAGATGTTCGTTTGTGTGGTTTATGCGGTGTGTTTTTGTATGGCACGGGTGTATATTAGAGGGCTGCATGAACTCATTCCAACTTCTAGCCTAACAGAGTGCAGTGGATTTGAATATTTTACTTCACATACAAAACACTCAGCGTTTGGAATTTTGTCAGTTATAAATATACCTTTTTCGTCTAAATTTTGTACCTTCAAATGGAAGAATGTGAATGAATTTCGGTTAAAGTTGTTTTCTACAAACATACGTATATAGAAAAAATATTTTTGGATATTCATATGAAAACTTGTCATTTGTTGCTATTCAATTTGTTTTCATTTTGTTCGAATATCGAAATGTCGACACATGTATCACATAAGGTATTCACTCAAATTAAAAAAAAAATGTTAAGCCAAAATCATTCATTCATTTTGTATGTATATGAAAAATTCTTAAGCCGTTTGGAATGAATTCATACAGCCCTCTAGTGAGTATGTATATATGTCTGTCTATTATGTATGTAGGATAATTTTTTAAGGAACTAAACTTTGGCAAATGGAAAATGATTTTGGCTTCTTGGCGATTTGTTCTTAATTTATTGCCCGATAACTGTTTCGAATATTTCATTCATATATTGCCTGGCAAAGAAAAGATTTTGGTGTACGTAAAATCCTTCTGAGACCCATTTTATTTAGATGCGGGAAACTATATATTTTTAATATATGTATGTAGATATATGTATGTAGGTATATATGTATAAGTATTCATAAAAAATGAGATTTTCTCTACACAGCGCTTATTGTCCCACCTGCTGATATGTATGTATATATTTGTGGGCATACATAAATACATATGTATGTATATCTAAACTATTTTAAAACACCACGCTACAAATTTCAATATTCGCATCGCTGTTTGCAGTAAAGTTGTTTTTCCGCAAAATTTATGAGTTTTGATATAAAATAAAAATCAGTTATTTGTTTACAATAAAAATTCGAATTTATTCTAAAATGCATTCTCTGATATCAGCGCCATCAATCTTTGTTTATAAATTTTTGTGATTCAGGAAGCATTTTCTATGAAAAAAAAACAAACACAAAATAAATAAATAAAATAATAATTACGTTGAACACTGCACCCATTTACTTATATTTCGCATTGTTTAAAATCAAATTAAAATATGTATGTATGATTTTGTGCATGAATATTGCTAAACGTAAACAAATGCTTGATTTTCTTTTTGGAAATTATCTAAGCTATAATGCGGCGTGATTAATTTTTTGGCCGATTATATGGAAGAAAAATCAATGAATGATCAAAAATTTAATGAATAAATAATATTAAATATTTCACTGAAAGATTTGTTAATTAGAGAATCGTGAGTGAAGAATTGTTTTTATAAACTCTTCTTTTATTATTATTGCATTTCCACATTTAAGTGCATTTGCAAATTTTACGTTTGTTACCATGGAACGTATCGAAACAAGCAGATGCAAGACTATATGCACCGGATTGTGATTCCCCTTTGTGTAGACAATAGTTCCTTTCCATATACGTACATAGATATATAGGTCCGATAGGTCCGTGGTTCGATCCCTGGTCCGAGCAACAGCAAAAAAAAAACAACAAACAATCAAAAAGGAGCCAAAAACATAAAACTGTAGGTGCCTTTTTTTGTCTGAAAACATCAAGAAGCTTGCCACAAATCGGAGGAGAATACTTTGCCAAATACTTAAAACACTCAGCAATTGTGCAAGCTCTCAAATATTTGTTTATTTTTTATTTATTGAAATTTGTTTGCGGCATGAAAGTTTGAAAAAAATTATTTTACTAAACTTTTTCTTTTCAACATAAATTAAAAATTCTGTAACAGTTCGCATATGCTCCGAATTTGGTTTTTTGAAAATAAAAATAAAAAAATCACTAATTCAAAACAAAACAAGTAAGAGCAGCGCTGTCTTCGGCTATGCCGAAGGCTTCATACCTTTCATGAACATCTGCAAATTTTACTTTGACAGATTACTGCTTTTGAATACATCTGCATACATCGATAGAGGAGTTACATACTTATATAAAAAATCGCATCTAAACAATCAGAGGTATGGAAGATATACTTTATATGNATCTCATATCTGAACAATCAGTTGTATGGGAGCTATATGTTATAGTGGTCCGATTCTTCCGGTTCCGACAAATGATTAATACATTATAAAAATACACCCACCTACCAAATTTTATCCGAATATCTCGAAAACTGAGAGACTAGATTGCATACAAACAGACGGACAGACGGACAAGGCTAAATCAACTCAGCTCGACGTTCTGATCATATAAGTATACATTTTAATGGGTATATCTCTTTTTGTTCTGGTACTTACAAACATCGGACCAAAGTTATAATACCATTTCATGCTCATGAAAGGTATAAAAATACATGCAAATATTTAAGAAGAAAAAACTGAAAGCGAAATTCGTATAGAAAGAAAAGTAAATAAATTCAATTTGGTGCGGTTTCAAATAAATTAAAAAAAAATATATAACTTTAATCCTCCCCCCACATTTCCTCCTAATTAAATAAAAAAATAATTGAAAAATGAACATAATTAAATTTGTAGCAAAAAAACTATCAAAATGGTACTGAATTGACTTTTTGTCAATTTATACAAGTTTGGAAAAATATTTGTGGAAATAAAGTCAAAAGATTTTTTCTCTCGAAATAAAATTTGTATTCAAATTTTTTATAGCAAAAAAATTTACATTTTAATGCGCGTTTCTTTTTAATTTACGTACGACTAACATTTTTTTTTACTTCTCCTAAGCCTATTAACTACATACAAATTGTTGAAAAAATAAAACAAAAAAAAAAAACAGAAATACATTTGTAAGTTTTTTGAAAACCAGCTTCGAAAAATGATCTGGAAAAAATAGATAAAACGACCATTGTGCACCAAAACTTCGCTTTAAATTTTTCGTTTATATGCATAGTATATAACTAAAATAATTTGTTCAAGGATAAAAAATGCGTAGAAACAATTTGTTTAAGAATAAATTGAAAAAGAAAAACTTTGAGAAAATAAAGTATGAAAAAAACATTTACCAAATCTTCAGTATTTACCAAAAGCTTTTGATAATCTTTTTTTTTTAATTTTACAATTTCCAATTTCACCCTATAGTTTTTTTTTTGGAAAAAAATAAAGAACAAATCGGAAAAGTGTTCATTGAGTGAAATTTTCCTGCTTCAAATTTTCAAAATTAAAATACACAAAAAAAAATATTTATGAATTTAACGAAAAGAAATTTTTTACGAAACCTGCATTTTTCTTACAAAAATATTTTTTATGAAATTTTAAACAAAAATTTACAAATGTATTTTAAACTTAACTTATAAAAGGGAAAAATTTACTTGTAAAATTTTTTTTAAAACAAATTATATAATTTGAAAAAGTCTTTGGAGAAAGGTGTTTACTATGCTAAAATTAGAAAAATGGAAGCTACGAGCGAATTCGTTTTTTCACGACATCTAAAGCCCAATTTTCTGCTAATTTAAGGAGATATGTTGTGAATAATTTGCTAATTAAATTAAGGCGTGTATACGTGTTTTGCATCTCTTGAATTATTTACTAGTTTTATTTCGATTGCTTATTTCACTTGCAATTCATTTATTTATTACTTTTTTCCTCTGAAACTTGCTATCAAATTCAATTGTGATGCAGCTTTTGTTAAAATAAACTTCATTTGTTCACCTGTTTTTTTTTTTCTAACTGCTCTGTACTCCGTCCTTTGCTTGCCTTACTTTGTGCATACACGTTTGTAGTAAGAGTAGGATGCATCTCGTATAAACTTGCATATTTGTGCAAAAACTTTTGCATCGTGCATTGAAAATAAACTTGTGAAATGCATGTTATGTTGACGGCCATAAATTTTGTCGAATAACATAAATTTTTCTCGTTCAATCGATTGAATACACTTCCGAAGTGTGAAGTCACGTAGAGACGCACGATAAGCTAAAGAACAAAAAAAAAAATAAAAAAATTTTAGAAAATATTGGCTTGCGAAAACTGAAAACGTACTACATAAAAGCAATGATTTGAATTTAAAAGTGAGTTACGATGGCTTTTTTGAACAAAGTCATAAACAAACTGCGAACGAGCTGACATTCGATTACATAGCAATACAAATTTATGCAGAATTTCGTTCAGAGGCAACCGATTTCCCGATTGTGGGATTCTTCCACAGTTGCACTTGGCGATGAAGGATGTCATTTTTCGATAGTTCGGCTATAGTACCATTTTGTTTCCTTGTAATCTTTCTTTGACGACAAGAATTTCAAACTACCTTGGGATAATTCTCCACTTTTTTAAATAACACAAGTCTTTTGGTAATTAATATTTAAAACTTTCCGAATGGAAGCAAACACGAATTACCTGCAGTGTAAAACTCTGCAACAAACGAGGGAACAGTTAAACTGTACTATGCGCATTAAAATTCTTTGTAGCAGCTTTCGTTGCAGTTTAAGTGCACGAAAAAAAAACCTCAACTAAAACTGTAAATCAAACTTCATGTATCCGAGGGATTTAACTTTGAAAACTTTAGCATACGCAAGCAAGTAGCTTACACGATGCGCGCTGACATCATCCGGAAAAGTGCAAACTAACTTCGTCGGCATGTCAGTTTCGGAGAGAGAAGTACCTGCCAGTGCAAACCGGTGGCGGTTAGTTGGCGGCTCTGCTGGTGGATGGGGCTGCGGTTGCTAAGGCTGCTTGCAATTCGGAATACTTACACTTGCACTGTTGTTGCTATTTAACTTGAATGGTTGGCTATTGTACTCGCATACATACATATGTAAAATGCGCTTCTAAATGTGTATGTATGCATGCAATTAAATGCAAATTTCGTGCGCGGCGCTTGCGAGTTAAAGTTAGTCAGTGCTTTCTAAGCTGTTTCCTTTCGTTTGCCTGATTTGTTTATCTTCTCACTTCTATTAGTGTGCTTTTGTTCATCACTCCTCCACCTGCACACTTACGTTTTGAATTAACAATCAACAAATTTTAATTGCGATTTGTTTGAAAACTTGGCGGTGAGATAAATAGTTGGGCGTTTATTTGGCGACGCGTAATTGAGTGCTGTGTAGCTACAAAAGGTGACAGCAAATAATTGCAATTTTTTGCGAAAAAATAGGACTGCTTTGGAGTGTGTATTTCTCAAGTTGGCGTTTAAGAGTATCGTTTTTGAAAATAATGCTAATGAGAGCTTTCTACTTTTGTCACCTTAAAATTCTTAATATTTTTCCTTAGCAACTGGGGGCTGGGGATTCATGATTTGGGCACTTTGATATAGTATTCTTTGAGGCTTCGATTTTATGCTTGATAACACAGGTCACTGCTTTGATTGACCACCAATAAATTCTTGCTCCATTCACACACACTTTTGTTATTAGTAGGAAGAGTGAAGCAGTAGTTCTAAGGTGAACTTCTACACGGTTGGGTCTGAGCTAAGCAAAAAGGCCAGTTGAAGGCTCTTCTACCGGGAATTTTCCATCAACTTCATCAAACCATTTTGCTTTTAGATCTTTGTTGTATTCTTCAAAGATAACTGCCATCAAGAAATCAGACGATTTACTACTCTACTGAGCGACGCCGACGAAGGAGGGATAAATATCTACTCCCAAAGCTAGGTGGGGATACTCAGACTTCTATTTCGGTAGTATGTGAGTATTTCCCAGTTAGATTTAGTTAGGTCTACCATGTATTTTAAGCATATCCTTTTAAAAACCACCAAAATGTTTTTTTTTATAATTTTGTTCGTTGACATAAGATTTTCGTAAGCAATATGTTCCTATTTTGGTTTTCTAAAGTTTCTTTCCTTCTAAATTCGTTTGAGCTCTGAAGTCGTTTGTACTTAGTTGGGCAGTTACCCAGAGTTTTAGCCCTTTCAAATTACTCAAAGAAACGCCGATGCACGTAAACTTAATTTGGGGTCGTAGATTACGAATCTGTATATCGTTTTTCTAGATCAGGTCATTTCCCCAAGATGTTTTCATTTTGAGTTTGTATAGCGAATGACAAAAAAAATCTAACTTTAACATGGAAATTGTTACTCGTGCGTATGAGTAACATTATTTCCAGCCTTATTTCATAAAAAAAAATTATTGCCTAGTTATGAGTTTTTGGCGAAAAAATAAGATTAAAAGAAAATACTTTGTTTTTTTTAATTTTTCCCTTGTTAAAGTTTTGAATATTTTTTCCATAGCATGAACATATTTTGACAAAATGGCCTGATCTGGAAAAACGGTATACAGATCCATAATCCCAATATTAGGTTTACGTGTTGCGGGGTCCGTTTTTTGTCATTTCAAACTTGAGATTTTCTCTACAGTGTGATTAGACGATAATGAACAAAATCATCGCAACAGTTTCTTTTAAGCTGCCCAGCTTTTGATAGAAGTATAGGCTTCATAATATACTGTGGGTTAGAAAGAAGTAATAATAGATTGGCGCTTACACATATGTTAGTGTTTGGCCGATCTTCTCCTCCGATCTGTGGCGTGCGCCTTGATGTTGTCACACAAAGCGGAGGGACCTACAGTTTTACGCCGACTCCGAACGGCGATTGTTATTTTTATGAGAAGCTGTTTTTCATGCGAGAAATACACTCGGAGGTTTGCCATTGCCTGCCGAGCGACCACTGTTAAGAATACAATTTTTTTGTTACCTTTTTTTGCGATGTTGCTTTGACCAGGACTTGAACCCAGGCCCTGCGGAGTGGAGGCGCGCACTGTTTATTTTAGCTTTTAATTAACTTTCGAATAAAAAATATACTCATTGATTTTAATTTTAATTTTATTTTAATATTTCGTGAAACATTTACACACCCTCGCTATTTCATTAACAGCTCCCAAAAGTTATGATTTTTGAAAAAATTCTCTAAGAAATTCGCAGTAGATGTAAGAAATTTAAATAGTCTGCAAGCAATTGACTTCGCAGCTCATTAAAGCCAGAAAGTGAAAATACATTTGCTAGCGCACAAACATACGCACAGTGAGTCAAAAATAAGTATAACCTGGCGTGTTGACGATTTTATTTATTTATATTTCTATATTCATCTTCAGTATATATATTGGACTAGATACATATATATACATATATGTATGTACGGTGAGCGTTAAAAATTAGTATGCATTTTTACCGATCTTATTTTTTTATGTTTTCCAAGCCCAAAATATAGTTTATTCAACAGTTAAAATCACAAGAATAAATTTTTTTTTAGTTTCATAATGTACTCGGTAAAATGCAAGAAATTTTCAGCGAAATTTTAAATTTTTCAATTCGATTTTAGCCCATTAAATTTTATTTTAATAAAATCGAAAAAAAAAATTCTCAAAAATTCACCGCAATTTCTAGCGCCTTGAAAATTTCTCTTTATGATATGATAATTTCTCTTTAGACTAAAATTTTATGGGCTATAAAACTGCATACTCAAAAAAATTAAAAATTTGTACGAAAATTTCTTGCATTTACCCTAGTTCTGTAAGAAATTAAAAAATTTGATTCTTGCGGTTTTCGCTGTTGAATGAGCTGCATAAAAAAAAAATAAGAAAAATTTTGTATGGAAAATATAAATAAATAAAAGTGTCAAAAAGTCAGGGATAGGCACTTATTTTTGACGCTCACTGTACATACATACATATATGCATGTATATCTACTACAAATCATATACTGAAGATGAAATAATTATAATAAATTACTAGTCTGCTGTAAAATCTTGTAAAACTATAATAACCAGCCGTTAGATGATAGAAAAAAAGAAAAAAAAATACCCAGCTGCAATTTTGTCAAATAATCTAACAGGTCATCAGTCCATCTGTCTGTTCCTCAGCACCGTTACTCTCTTCCATTGCTTTTGTGATGTTATGCTTAGAGTGAGAGTGACATTGAGTTGAAATCAAAAAAAAAAGGTTCGTTAAAATTTTCATTTCATTTCAGATCTAAATACTATACATATTTATACAAACGCAAAGTACATACATATTTATTGGCCGCTGGCCAGGCGAATTCCCGCGGTGTTGAGCGTTGCAATACTTTCTGCGTCCCAACGATAACAATAATAATGATAATCGAGATAATAAAATTAGGATGACATATTTTCCAACGTCAAAAATATATGCACGTTTCTGCATAGCCTCTTTTTATACACTGTACATATATTCATTATGGTGGTCCATTTCACTGCTGTGAAGTTTTAGGTTCTTTGGCTTTTGATTATAAAATTTATTGAAGTGGAAAAAAAATTAAAATGTTTTAAACATTTTTGGTTAGTTTTTTTTTTCTTTAAATGGGCGAAATACCATTGTTTTGAAAGTATTTGTAGCAATTTTATTTATTACATAGACAATCAATATCAAGAAAAATTTCGTGCAGTGTTCAGTTTTGTCTCTTTTTATGCTGGCTTGGTTTATTTTGGTATAAGTCAAAGCTGCAAACCACCTTAATGAGTATACTCAGATCTTTAGTATGTACTTGGGTTCACATCAGCATATTGCCGTTTAAAAATATTTGTCACCGAAATGCATTTTTTCACCATTATTTGTGGGCGAAAATGTTTGAAATATTATTTTGTTTCGCTGTGAAATTCCAAGCCACATACATTTTTGCGTATTGCAGAGGCGTTGCTGCAGCAACAATGCGCCGTCAAATAGTCAGTGCTTAGTTGTTTTTACATATGTATGTATATATATTTTTTTTTCTTTGAATTCGAAAAATGTAGGAGGACAATAAATGATATTAATTTTTGCGACAATTTAAGACTAAATTATTTATAAATCATGCCAAGTCGAATTACATATTCTGCTGTTGTTTTCAAATTTATGTGCGAAAATACAAAAAAATTGATATTGAATTTTATTCCAATGCATTTTTAAAACTAATAACAATCAAAATTAATAAAAAAAAGAACGCCGAGTTAATAAGATTTATGCCTACAGTTTTTAAATTAAAAATATTCCATTTGTCTCTTGGTAAAAACCGAGTAAAAAGCGAGAGAAATAATCTGATTTATACTTAAACGACGCTAAAAATAATACCTTCACATTCTATTTAAAATAAAATCCGTCCAAATTTAAAATTTTTTGCTAAAATTTTCCTAATCAATCATGACATCCACGTGTCAGCATCAACATTGACTTTAAAAATGCCAATCAAGTAACTTTGCTGCTGGTGACCTTTTACTGCAGATGTACCAGCAACCCGACAAGCAACTATAGCTAATATACATATAGTACATGCATACACATATACATACTTACAAATTGACATATACATACATACTTCCATCTTCTGCAAATGTCGACTGTGTAGACCAGCTGGAGCTCTTCCGTTGGCTAACCACTCAGTAAAAGTGTTTTGCAATAAATCTTCACTGAGGGTAAACTCAACACTATGTGATGACATTTGTACACATACATACATACATATATACACCTACACACTTGGATGAGACATTGAAGCAGGTCAATCGTTGATGAATCGGTGATGCGATGCACTGGCTCGATGGGATTGGTAATTTTCCTCTGCATTTGAGTTGTGCACGATTTTGTGGTATCCTCATCATTTATTATAATACAAATTTAAGAGTGTCAAATGGTAAGGAAATCGTTGTAAGCAAATGGAAAATTTGATGAAAGTGCAGCTGAATGGATGAGTACGTACACTGAAGAGCAAAACTGGAACAATAAAACGGAAAGTTAAGGTTGTGATAATGTACTTCTTCAGATTTTTTACTTTATGGTAATTCAAACTTGCATTTCGCCTTACCGATGTTTAACAAAACGTTTGACCATAAAAATTTTAAGATTCGCATATGAAAACTCAGGAAAAAATGACCAAACAAAAATGAACTGGATTGTTCCAGTTTTGCACCCTCTTAGTATTTGCTGAATTTTATAATTCAAAGAGGAGTTCTGGCTAATTTCCTGCAATTTCGTAATCAAGGCGCGTGGGATTTTCGCTGTGAGTGCTTTAAGTGCACAACCCAAGCAAAAAGAATTTAAAGTTTTTGCAAAACGGTCAGAAAGGCTACGCTATAAAGAAAGAAATCATATCGGCCAAATGTCTGTTTTATGGTTATCTAAACAAGCGATAAAAGGGCGGACCTCAGTCTGCAAGATCCAGAGACCACAAAAAATTGCAATTTGCTAGGCTAGGCATATTGGAGGGTCTCTGAATACCAAAAAACTTTGGTTCAAAATCAAAAATTACTGCTTTTTCACCACAAAGCAAGTGACTGGACATTATGTAAGACATGGGAACAAGTTATTGCAGCACAAAGATAAAGAGGAGAAAGCCTGCTTTGACATCCAGAAAAATTTTTTGTCAGAAACGCATTTTTACTAAGAAAAAACATTGGATTGGTATTATTTTGAAGCGGGAATTTACAAGTTCTTCATAAACGACCACATTATTCCACCAAAATTTACTATTAATTAGGGCACGGCCCTAAATTTTTTAACTCTGAGGATAAAATTAAACGTTTTAAGTCGGAATATTGGTTCAAGTGCTGTGCACCTGCATCAGGGATACGCCTAACGTCCCAAATTATTTAAACTATTAGGTTTGTATGTGTACATTTAATGATGTAGGGCCGTGTTACGCCTTAGGGAGTAAGAACTGTGGTAAAATCGACGGTAAAAAGAAAAGTAACAACAAATGAGCATTTTCAAAGAATTTGGCAATTTCTGAGGATATTTTTCGCAGGCTTTTATCAATTTTAACAGGACAATTATCAGAAATATCCTCCGAAACTGGGGCCAAATAGGTATGAACCCCAAGTTTTTATAATCATGGAGCGACCTGCGTAAAGCCCAGAGTTGATTCAACAGAAAACTTATGGAATTGTTTGAAAATGCCACTGTTCCATTGCAAAAATTCGCCCAATCGCATGCAAGACCTTGGGCATGGCGTTGAGGAAAACCGGTGCGCGTTCTCAACAGATTTCGTCTAAAACCTGTGCGAAAGTATTCCAAGATGACCATAAAAGCTAAAATATTCAAATTGGTTATGGAAAATTTATTAAAAGTCAAGCAAATGGTAAAATTTTCTGTTGGGTGCAAAACTGGAACAATCTAGTTGCTACGTTTTTTTGCAATTTTCTTCTTTATCTGCTTGTATAAATTATTGTTGTTAAGGCCTTCTGATGAAATAAACATTGGAAATGTGAATTCCGAAACTAGATTACAAAAAAGTCTTCATATATTGCGAATATATTGCAAGAAAACTCACATTATGTATTACTGTTCCGGTTTTGCTCCTCAGTGTATGTATATACATAAGTGGGCAAATGCTATATTTATAAAGTAGGAACAACTTGTGTGTAATAAAATATGCATATCTAAAATATGCAGGCAATATTTATGAATACCTACCTACATTTATATACACATACATAGTGCGCTTATACGTACATATACGATTTGATTTTTTAACAATAAGTCTACCTACTGCAAAAGTGCGATTGCACAGTTAGTATTTCAAGCGGTAGCTGTACAGTTGGCCGCATTGTTCAGTAGCACACATCCTCACAGGAATTCGTCCACCTCCATAAGTATTCTTATAATCAATAACCAACGTAATCTGTAACCAATAAAGCAATTGAAAGCGTACCGACATTTGTCTACATACAAACATATGTATGTATAGTATATTGTATATGCAGGAATTGATTTCGAAAAACCGATTTGAGGAGGCAATTTTTATTTACGTACATATTTTCAATACACATGTATATATGTACATTGTACATATGCACTTAGTCACACGACAAAGAAAAAAATATTTTTATGTGTAGATGTGTACATACATACATACATAGATACATTTGTAGGTACAACATGGAAAAATGCTCAAGAATATTGGGGAAAGTAAAAAAGTGAACAAATCACATTTGGATGACGTCTTAACGCACTGCTCCAAGGCTAAAAGAATGAGTATGCTGGCTGCTATCGACATCGGCAAAACGCTGACGTATGAACCTATGTACTTGTATTAATATGTAATACAAAATGGATACTCGTGCAACTTTTTTTGGCAACATTTTCTTCTTAAGTGTGCTGTTGTTTTCTGCCGGAAGTATTTGGGCGATTAACTATGCATAAAGAAAGGAAGGCGAGAAAATTTGGGTACTAACAAACTTAGTTACAAAATACATACAATAAATATTTTAAATTTAAGGTTCTTTGCACTGGACGAGTTTGCGTGCAACTCATTTTAAGTTTGGTAATCCTACTAATATTGTAAATATGCAAAAGTGAAGTGTTTGTTGCTCTTTCACGCTAAAACGGCTGGACGCATTACAACAAAGTTTGGCACACAGATGGCTATGACCTCGATTAATATATAGCATATGTTTCGAAGAGAGTTGCTCTCAAAGGCTAAAATCAATTAATTAATAGCAATGTGGCTGTCAAGCGAAAGGGATTCTAAAAGGACTATGTAGAGCAAATATTTTTATATTGGTATCGAACGATAAAGGTTTAGGTAGGTTAGGTTAGGTTAGAGTGGCTGCCCCTCGCAGAGCGCGGAGCACACGTGGGCTGGAAAAGCCCGATATGATACCACTGGCCGAAGCCATTTGTTTCTTTCCCTGCCTTAGTAATTGAACCACCGAGTGCGTTTTATATATCACAATAAGTCCAGTAACTACACTGAGGGAAATAAATATTAAAATCAAATAGAAACGTAATTGATCTTACTATAAACGTCAA
>NW_016170305.1:0-2403 GCF_001687245.7 Rhagoletis zephyria
AGCACGACAGTAGATAATGCGAATTTTGTCGAGTCGTACAGTTTAGCCTAACTTACGACTTACGCAATGAGCCTGAACCTTACAATAGATATTTTTTTATTATTTTTTTTTACATTGTTTTTTTATTTTTTTACATTGTTTNTTTTTATTTATTTATTTAAGTCTATGGTTTTACAGAACCTTACAGACTAGATAAAATTAAACTTAGGACTAAATATAATTTGACCTCAAGGCCAACTTAAAAGAACAGCGACTGGAGAAAACATCAATATCTCTACTTGTATTCCGTAAAGCATTGAGTTCACCTAGCATCCTAGAAATAGGCTCATTTTGCGAATATTTGGTTTTATAGAATTCTATTGAGAAAATATCAAAATACCTTAAAGATCGAACAGGAATATTCAGTTTTATGATTTGTAGTAATACAGGACAGTCAATACTACCATTAAGAATGAAATGTACAAACAGAAATAGTCCTTCTTCCTGTTAGAGTATGCATAATAATTAATTTACAGCGAGAAATATATGGCGGTATTGGCAAATTAAACTTCAACTGGTATAACTCTAATTTTAGAAAACTCTTTTGTACACGCTCTACTCTTTTTAAGTGCGTATCAAAATAAAGATTCCAACTAACAGACGCATACTCCAGTTTCGATCTCACGAAGGCATTGTATACATTTTTTTTTGTATAGGGATCTTTAAGTTCAGAGCTAATTCTCTTTGTGAAACTTCCATTTAAGAAAACTCCATTCAGTGCTATAATTACGATTTTAGTTTTCCAATTGATAGAAACACAGGCGTTAATTATGTACTTAACTATTGATACTATTCTACATTAAGCACCAATTATTAATTAATCTACATTTTATTCATAAATAGCACATAATTATATAAATTTTGTCCTCGAAAAGACATTTTTCCAATCATGAGGCGGAATTCCCCACAATAATTGTTGCCGTGCGCGCAAAACGAAAACTGTGCACACAACCCAAAAGTACTCCTCTGGGATCAATTGGTGAAAAACTGAGAAAAGGTTTATTACTAAATATACTGTGATTTAAGCGAGTGTTCTTTTGTAGCTCGGTTGCAAAAGAATGGACCTTTAGTACAATTCTCCTTTCTGTGTTTCCGAAGAAGAGGGGCTGAACACCTTTTGCAGAGAACACCTTTCTGCGTAGGCGGCCTTCGGCCTCACTTAGGGATTATAACCCTCACTAAGTAGAATTCTCCTTTCTGTATTGCCAAAGAAGAGGGGCTGAACACCTTTTGCAGAGAACACCTTTCTGCGTAGGCGGACTTCGGACACATTTAGGGATTATAACACCCACTAAGTAGAATTCTCATTTCTGTGTTGCCGAAGATAGCACATAATTATATAAATTTTGTCTTCGAAAAGACATTTTTTCAATCCTTCGGCCACACTTAGGGATTAGGTAAAAGTGCACTTTAGTGAAGGTAGGTCAAAATGGACGGAAAAAATTCGAGAGGGGTATCAATCGACGCGTCTTAACGCCACTAATAACAATCCGAGACAGGAAATTAAGATTTTTAATTCATTGAAATGTTATTTGCAAAAAACACTTGCACTTTCCTCACTATGTTTCGATGAATTTCACACAAATGAAAGGAAGAAATGAACTTAATTTAACACGTATTTATTAGTTTTTATACATTTGTGATGTTTTAAGTGTACACTTTCGCGAAATTCTGTATTTAATAGCAATATTCCGATGATGAAAATCCGCACAACAATCTTGGGTAGTTAATATAAATAACATGGAGAAAAACTAGTGTTGCCCTCTATTAAAAATAAAATGGAACTAAATTGCTGCTGCCACTCTATTAAAAATGCTTTTGTGCATCGAACACCTTTCTGCGTAGGCGGCCTTCGGCCGCGCTTAGGGATTATAACCCTCAGGCAGTAGAATTCTCCTTTCTGTGTTGCCAAAGAAGCTAGCCACTGCATACTCGAAAAGCAATGTTGCCACTTTTTCTCTTAAACCATGTTCGAATACGTGGAAATTTTGGAAGATCACAGGGTTGCTTTTAGCATTTAGATTCTTAATGCAAAAATGGAGTTGCATTTAGTTGCTATTTAGGTGACGAATTTTGTATGGATAAATGTACATTTAGAGTAGCATTTAGAGCTAAATGCGCTAAATGTGCTTTTACGCGTAAGCAAAAACAGCCTATTACGTTATCTTGTATTTTTGGTTCATGAGTTTTAACGCACTTAGGGCCGTTTGCACCATGTCTAGTTAACGCTAACTGGAGGTACATCCTTCAGTTAAGCACGTTAACTGCTTTATCGATCACATGTTATATGATGAGTGTCGATAACGTCGATAAAGATGTTTAACTGGGAGTTAGAATTAACTAGACATGGTGCAAACGGCCCTT
>NW_016170305.1:5583-6698 GCF_001687245.7 Rhagoletis zephyria
GGGGGGCTGAACACCTTTTGCAGAGAACACCTTTCTGTGTAGGCGGCCTTCGGCCGCACTTAGGGATTATAACCCTTCAGGAGTAGAATTCTCCTTTCTGTAGGGCCAGTTGTCCAATGCCTGGTTATCCCTACTTGCCGATTTGTGCTAATCAGACATTGAACAACCGGCCCTTAGGTCCAGTTTAAACTCAGTTTAAGTAAACTGAGTTTAAGGGCCAATTTCAAATGAATATTTAAACGGCACTTAGGGCCGGTTGTTCAATGTCTGATTAGCACAAATCGGAGGTAGAAGCTCCGGTTAAGCACAACTACTGCTTTATCGATCACATGTTACATGCATGATGTCGAAATCGTCGATAGTGTAGTGGTAGTGATAACCAGACATTGAACAACCGGCCCTTAAGTTTAATTGTGGATTGCTGTTTAAATTCCATTTAGGGCCGGTTACTCAATGTCTGGTTAACACTTATCTACGGTTAAACATCTTTATCGACGTCTTCGACTCCATGCATACAACAGGGAGTCGGTAACGTTGATAACTAAGTTTACCCGGAGATTAGTGTTAACCAGACATTGAGTAACCGGCCCTTAGCTTTCGTTGGATTTCAGATCGACTTTATTTAAATATGCCAATCAATTGGCAGCACTGCTGCTTGTTGTCGCATTTGCTTGTTTGTTTACATTTTGTGTTGAACAGCTGATTGTTTTTTGGTGGGATTGATTAAACAACCTACCAATCAATCTTGGTTGTTTGGTACAAACCCAGGGTTGCATATCTCTTATTTAAATAGCCAATATTGGCCATTTATGTTCAGATTAAATGTGTGATCTGAAAATGAATAGTGAAAGTTAATCAAGAATCTTTACTTAATATTACATTTACATTGGACCAAAATGCGTGATTTGAAATCAGTCATTTGAAGGTGTTTACACTGCTTGATCCGCATTTGCTTTGACTTCTCATCAAATGAAAAGGGAAGACAAAAACAAAATGTATGTAAACAAACACTATATTTATTATATTGTTAACGCTTTTTGGACACAAAAAGGCAATTATTCTTTGATTAAACTAAAAATGTGTAAAGCTCTTGTATAAATTAACAATTTTTACAC
>NW_016170305.1:6743-16001 GCF_001687245.7 Rhagoletis zephyria
GTGTAAATGCGTCGAAATGCGTCATTCTGGAAATGTGAATTTGTATGGAGAAATGCGTGATTTGGCCTCGCATTTGAGGTTTCTCGCCCAAATGACCCTGTTGTATGNTTTCAGTAGGGATTTTGCACATTATCTTCTGCGTGAGAATTGATCGTAATAGATACGGATCTGAATAAGCGACTGGAACACGGCTGTTTGTCAAAAGCATACGATTTTGAACTTGCGTAAATGTATATTTGCTAAATGCGATAGCATGAAATTTTGATATTAAATAAAAATATGTTCCCTATTGGATTATATATGATTACATTTTAGGAAATTATTCAGCAAGTTTTTTAAAGATTTAAGGGCCGGTTACTCAATGTCTGGTTAACACTAATCTTCGGTTAAACATCGTTATCGACGTCTTCGACTCCATGCATACAACAGGGAGTCGGTAACGTCGATAACTATGTTTAACTGGAGATAAGTGGTAACCAGACATTGAGTAACCGGCCCTAAATGTTTTAAATACCGAAATTGAGAGAATGTTGTCTGGTGGCGTCATGCGGCAAATGCTTATTTCAAGACATCAAAGTGCCCACACACAAAAACTTGCAATCACATTGCTCGTCAAAATGACAGTTGGTAGGCCATCGGTGTTTGCCTGTGGAGTTCTGCGGTAAGGGCCAATTTCAAATCAAAAAGTTAAATGGCATTTAACTTTAGTTATGAGTTCTTATTTAAGTGACATTTAATTTTTGTCGGTTTTCAGACCGCGCTTATTTAATTATCTTGAGCAGGTGGCAACACTATGCCTCTTTCTTGAAGTTGGTTGCTTTCAACATATGTTTTTCGGCAAAATATAAATCAGCAACAATCGGAGTCCGTGAGTTTTTTAATTACAATTTCATAGTCCTTCATAATTGTGGCGTTTTATATAAAGTGAATAAACGCCAACTTACAAGATTCATATGGGTGCACAAACATAAATTCATATTTATTGTTGGACACGTTTCAGTTCCCGAGTGCAATCGGAAATTCGCAACAAGCAAATAAACATCTAGACAATAGAGAAAAAATGGAAGAAATTTTGCCAAGGACGAAGAACTTCTCCTCGGAGGAAATAAAACTGTTGCTCGACATAGTTCGCAACAACAGAAAAAACATTATTGAATGTAAAAAAACTGATAAGACAGGTGCCGAGCAGAAAGATAAAGCGTGGGTTAAAATAACAAATGAATTTAATGCGTCTTCTGTTGTTCAACAGAGAACTGCCAAGGTCTTAAAAACCAAATATTTTAACTTTAAAGCTGGCCTTAAAAAGCGATTAGCAACGGAAAAGCGGGCCCTTTACGGGATTGGAGGTGGACCGTATCAAAAGGCGGAAGCCGGTGAGTTCGACGATCAGTTGATAGAAATTGTACCTGAAAAACAAATTTTGAGAAACACATCTCACTACGACAACGATTGCGCCATCGATGAAGGAGATTTTGTTGACACAGGAGAATTTCTTCAGATTGAAGAGCTTGCTGAGGCTGAAACCGACGTCGGTATGTACATACATATGTGTCGATTATCATATAAAGCATTGTGTTGTAACTGCGTTTATCTTTTCTTTTTATTTGCAGTATTTGACTCCATTGAAGAGGAGAAAGAATCGTGATCCAAGTACACCCCTTCTGACTTAAAAAAACAGAAAAACCAAAAATTAAAGATTACAAAAAAATCATCGCAGTCTAGTTGGGCGAAGCTAGCGAAAATTAAAGCAAAATGGACTGAGGAAAAATTAAGAACGGAGACCGAATGTTTGAAAGCAGAGCACGAACTGCGTATGGCTCATATGAAGGAGATGCACGACCTTAAAAAAAAATCTTGCAGAGAAACATAACTTGGAAATGAGCATCATTACACAAACTATAATGTAAGGGTGCTCATTTCCTACTCATTGTTTTCATAGGTACACTTGCGGTCAGCTGATTAAGTCAAGTAACATTTTGAGTAGTTTTGGCTATTTTTATTTTGTTTGTTTAATGCAAATATTTTTTTTATAAAAGTTTAGCACTTTACCTAACCAGCTCCACATAAATCCACACTTCAAACTTCGTACACAAATTATGAAAATTCAACAAAATTTAGCATTTTAAATTTTTTATTTAGTTTTTAGAAACATTTTTTTTTTTGCAAATTTCAAGACGCTAGAAAATCGCGTTGATTTTTAGAAATTTTTTTGGCTGAAGGTGTTGTGCATATTCTTCTATATAAAATATGCTCGACCATTTCGTTTGTATGGGAGAAAATGCATAACACCGTCAGCCAAAAAAAAATGTTAAAAACCAGCGCAATTTTCTAGCGTCTTGAAATTTGTACTTTAACCTACTAAAATGTAATGGGATACAAAACTGCATGCTTAAAATTTTTCTAAAAATTCTAAATAAAAAGTTTAAAATGCTAAATTTTGTTGAATTTTCATAATTTGTGTACGAAGTTTGAAATGTGGATTTATGTGGCGCTGGTTAGATAAAGTGCTACATTTTTATAAAAAAAAATATTTACATTAAACAAACAAAAGAAAAATAGCCAAAACTAGTCAATATGTTACTTGACTTAATCAGCTGACCACAAGAGTACATATACATACATAGGGTTTTGGACACAAGTATTTGTACAGAGAATTTTTCGCAATGTATGCAAAGGTTTTTATTCTAATTTATTTCCGCAAATTTTTTATAAAAATATAATAAATTATAGTATAAATACTACAACAAAAAACATAAAAATAACATATCTACCCTTTCTGTAAAACCCAGGAAAAGTCAATAAATTTGCATAATAATTTGCAACTTTCTAATCAGATTTTTTAGAATAATTCTGAGTTCGCAGTTTTATAGCCCAATAAATTTAAAGATATAAAATTAAAGTTTGAAGTTGCTAAAAAACGACGAGATCAGTAATTTTTTTCCATACGAAGTATCTTCGACGATTTTTATTATGGAGAAAGTATGCAACACCTTCAACAAACATATTGCCAAAAATCAACGTGATTTTTTAGCAACTTCAAACTTTCATTTTATTNTTATTCTAATTTATTTCCGCAAATTTTTTATAAAAATATAATAAATTATAATATATATCTTTAAATTTATTGGGCTATACAACTGCGTACTCAGAATTTTTCTAAAAAATATGATTAGAAAGTTGCAGAAAGTTTAGAGATTTTATTTTTATGTTTTGTATAATAGTATGAACTATATTATTATAAATATTTAGCGGACTGAAATTGGAATAAAAACCTTTGTATACATTGCGAAAAATTCTCTGCACAATTCTTTGCCCAGGGCTGATGTATTAATGTTTAAATATAATAGAACGGGACACGGGGTGTATTTTCTTAATTTTTCCTAAGTTCCAAATATATCCGTGGCATTTTATTAAAACAAGACATTTCGATATTTTCAATATTTCATTGGCTTCCCAATATTTCATTGGGGATTCAAAGTCAAGCCTTCTAAAGTAAGTTATGTATGTAAGTTGTTTTAACAATAAAATACCATAGATTTGTGAACTGAATTGACTGAATTTCTTTGAGCACCTTTGTTCCATCTACAAAAGCATGTTTACTTAATGCACTTACGTGTAATTACATAAGTTCCTATATTAATTAAACGTACACAAATTTGTTATAAGCATTACTTGGCTTTGCTTTTATTAATAGTAAGTTCATTTAATATTTTATATATTAACGATTTTAAGAAAATGTTATACATATTTGTTTTTTAGTCTTAGGAACTAACTGCTTAAAATGGAGGTTCTATGTGCACCGAGGCCAAAAGAATATGTGTGCGACCTTACAATATTTGTAAATTTGCAATACAATATTTGTCCTAAAAATTTTCTAAGTGATTACTAATTAATTGTCTTCTAATATTACTGGCACATCAATTTCGTTATGTAGATTACAAATATTGTGGAGAACCGCTGTTACCACAATAATCGTTTCTACACGCTGGGTATTCAGCCTTATACCCACCGAAAGAACCGGAAATCTTCGTTTCCACACGCCGTAGGATCGTTCGACGCAGTTCCTCGTTCGAATCTGAGATTCGTTATATAGCGCTTCTGCCGGACTACGAACATTGGATATCGGTGTCATTATCCACTGATTACAGGGATAACCGCTGTCTGCAACAACCAATGAATTTCCGAATTCGCCCCCTTCAAAGCGACTATAAACGCTCGAGTTTCGAAGTATTGTGGCATCGTGTGTGGAACCAGGCCATCTAGCTACTACATCCAATATATTTAAGTCGCTGTCGCATAAAGTCTGTACGTTGTACGAAAAGAACCCTTTTCTGTTTCGGTATAACTCCGCATCATGACCTCCTATAAAAAGTACATGTATACATAAGTATAAGTACAGAGTACAGTTTAGTTATGTGTACAACGATTTCGGGTTTCTGTACCCAAACTCGTGACCCAAATCAAAAAACTTTTACACACGCTTCTAGACAAGAGTATACAGTTTATTAAAAAAAAAAATCACTATATCTGTTCACAAATCTATCAATAATTTCGGTTTGAAATATGGTATTTTTTGCAAATTANTCTGTTCACAAATCTATCAATAATTTCGGTTTGAAATATGGTATTTTTTGAAATGCGAAATACGTCTGCAAAAGGTGTTCAGCCCCTATTCTTTGGCAACACAGAAAGAAGAATTCTACTTTGTGAGGGTTATAATTCCTAAGCGCGCCCGAAGGTTTCCTTTGCAAAAAAGCCAATTTTCCCCTATCTTCAAACAGCTCCCAAGGGGTATGTGGGAATGTGAGGAGGAGGGGGTTACTTTTCATAAAGTGCGGTCCATCCTCTTTCTTTTATGGGAGGTTTGGGGGGGTGGGGGAACGCTCCACCCCCTCCGCCTTCACCACAAAATCGTTGTACAAATAGCTAAACATTTCCCTAAGTACAGAACTTTGCTATTTACAAAGCAATTCAAAACTATTTAAATTTTGTTGAATTTGGCTATTAGTTTTCAATTTCTGACACTGCCCTGGTGATATTGTTTTTATATGCATGCAGTCTAAAGCCGCTACCACGCGAGGAAATTTCCCGGGTGGGCTTTAGTAGTCAGCCGCACTGTGTTTTAAGAAAACCAGGTGGAATTAACAATTGAAACTTGGTCAGGATGTTAAGGGAGGTATCCTCTAAAACATATATAACTAAAAAATATAAACAATATAATTGTTTATAAGTTATTTGTTGTTAAAATTTCTTAAGACGTTCCACTTGATATCCTTATCAAAGAGTGCATTTGTCACATACTTTCATATATATAAATGCACATAACACTACCTAATAGTTTACACACTTTTATTTTATTTTATCTTGTATATAAATCCCTTAATCCAACTTTTATTAACTTGTAATTGCACCATGTATGTAGTACTTCTATATTGCTAGTAAATTCAAAGTACATTCTCCAACATCAGAGTGTCGATATATTCAAAAAAGAAAGAGAGAACCGATAAGAGAATAGGTTCATTCCTTATCTTTTTGGACTAAAATCTGAAAAGTGTCAAAATGCCAGAGCGTATGCAAAATGCGCTCACTTAAAGAGAATAACATGAAAAGTAAAGGAACGCAAAAAACCAAATTTTTAGTCCAAAGAATGGCAACAACAAAACTAACGTCAAATAAGAACAGAAATGTATGTACAAAACACATTCACACAAGCACAAGCACAATAAACACTTGCTATATCAATTATTTTTTGCCTTCTTCCAATTTCAATTCATTTCTTTTACTTTTTAGATTATTCTCACTTTTAGCGTATTCCTTAATTTCCGTTAATTTAAATTCAGTTGAGTTTGACACTTTTCAGGATTTTGCCAGAAAAAATTCTTCTGACTAAATCTGACTACTTCGGACTGATGAGAGTCACTCTCACTGACTGTTGCTCTCTCATTTTTGCTGTCATTTCCGAGTTAAGGAACGCTTTTTGGACTAAATCTGACTACTTCGGACTTTTTCTGACTATTTCTGGGAGATAAGGAACGCTCCTAATGTACTCAAACTGACATTTTTACTTTTCAAAATTCAGGAGCGGTTTATCAAATTCTTATGAAAAATAATTCACATGAAAAATTAACAAAAAATACAATATTTGTATATCTATGAGAAACACTGCAGCCGCTGTGGTGGCAGAGGATAAAGGTACCAGTTACAAAAGGACTTGGTATCAGTTGGCATTTCCAGTTGGCGTCAATAAGCCCAGAACAGAAACGAATAGCGTGCTTTATTGGATTCGGTCAACTATCATATGCCACACAGCTTCATGTGTAAATAAGTTTTGTCTTATGGCGATTTCTTTTCTACAAAAAATGTTGCCTTGTCAATGCCCTCTCCTTAGTATTTGTGCGTAGAGGGCACTGAGAAGGCAACATATTTCGGTAGAAAAGAAAATGCCATTAGTTACGAAGAGCTTCGTAAAAAGTCATATCGAGCCCTAACCGCAAAAAATTTAGGATTTTTTTTCAAAACTTACTTCTTGAAGCAGAAATACTCTAGGACCTAGAGTCTAGATGAACAAAAATCTGACAGAGAGTAAATATTGGGAAAATGAAAGAAAATTTTCGCCGAAATGCCGATTCAGAATAAGAAAATAGGCGCAAAGTTTATGCTTCTATTCCGAAGCGCCCCGCAAATGAGAAATTGGTCATTTAGCAGTAAATACACATCATATTCGCTGTAAAAAATTTCGATTTATGGCCCGTCAATGCGTTCTTCAAGTTTACAAGTCAACTCCGCACAGGTGCAAAGACAGTCTAAGAGCGTTTATGCTTTAAAATTTAATTTTGAACAAAATTCGTTTGAGTTAACTGCGGTTTGAAGGAAACATTTTTTATTTGTTTCTTTAATTCTCTGAACCGCCCCTGTTATGATGTGGCACTTCATTCTATGTAGTAGTTTACAAATATACACTATACTTCTACAATCACAAAAATTTTCATAGGCTGTCTTTCTTTGATTTCGAATTGAAAACACATTGCGATCATACTGTACTAGCAATATAGAAATATTACATATATGCATTGCACCCATATTTACAATCATGATACAATAACACATGGTTGCAAACTGACACATAAGATGTGTTGCCGTACAACACAATACAATAGGAAGAATTCTACGTAGTGAGGTTATAATCACTAAGTGCGGCCGCAGGCCGCCTACGCAGAAAGGTATTCTCTGCAAAAGGGTTTCTGCCCCCTTTTTTCGGCAACACAGAAAGGAGAATTGTACGTAGTGAGGGTTTATTTTATTTTATTTATTTATTTTTTACAATCTGTTAGACTTATATTGCAACAAAGATTTAACATTCTTATAATAAGATTTAGATTTAAAATGTAAATATTAAATATTAAATACAAAATACAAAATGCTCTACGGAAGTTTTTAAATAACATTATTTCTTTNTTTCCAATCCGCGCTATTCTTTTTGGGTTACTCCATTTATTGATATCTCCTGGGTGGTCGAAAAGGCCGAGTTTCCGATCCACCCAGTCGCGCTTTCCTGACGGTTGGAAAGGCCTAGTTTCCATTCCGCTCGTTTATTGTTTATTATCTAAGAGTCTAGGTAGTCGGAAACGCCGAGTATCCGATCCGCCTAGTCTCGATATCTTGGTGGTTGGCAAGGCCTAGTTTCCAATCCACTCTATTGTTGATACATCACTACCTTGTAGGCTGCGTTCTACAATAGTCAAATAGCAGCCGCTTGAAAAGAGTGATAGTATCACAATTTTGTATAGCCTCTGGTAATTCATTGAAGCACTTTAAGCCTTTATAGAAAATATTTTTTTTGACCACTTCTGTTCTATACTTCGGGAGTCTGAAACTGTTATTCTCTCTCAACAAATATGTATGCGTCTCATCTATATATCGGAGATTATCGCTAAGATAATCCGGCAGGTTGCCCTTCTTAATATTGTACACAAATTTCATAGCGTGGTACAAAACTTGTTGCTTCACGCTTAACCAATTCAAGGTTTCAAGCATACATCTTGTTGGTGTGTCGTACGGTTTGTTGAGGATGTATCTCATCGCTCGGTTTTGCATTTTTTGCAGCTTATCTACATGGGAGTCCCCCGCTAGGAAGAAAATCGTGGGGCAGTATATAAAGTGCGGTTCTACTATTGACCTGTACACCAACGTTTTATATCTTCTTCCCAAGTACTTACACGATCTCTTTATAAGGCCAATTTTTTTAGCAATCTCGTTGACTGTATACTCAACGTGCTCATCAAACTTTAGTTTGTTGTCTATGTATATTCCTAGGTACTTGACACTTTTCACCTCTTCGATATTTTCATCTTTGATTTTTAATTCACGGCTTATGGAGTCAGCATTTGCCGCTCTGGAAAATACCATAAAGTTAGTCTTTTTCACATTCAGTTTGAGTTTATTTGAATGTTCACCAACGCAAATAAGAAAGGCAGCGAAACTACTGCATGTACAACATAAAGGCCAACGACTAAACGTCCTAGAAAATATGGAAATATACAAACTAAAAACCTTCGACGGCAAAATAATAAACGAACAAACAAATACCGCATCGGATGTTATATTCGAACCCTTAAAATTGATTTACGAAAAAAAAAAAAATGACAACAAAACAACAGGCATGGACACTCCGAACACACCAAAAAGCACCACCAGGCAAAAATCACTGACTTTTACCTACCTGCAGGCAAAAACCATACAGCGACAACATAATGGATGTTAATATCGAAACAGCGAAGATGAACCTATTACCTGCTTCAAAAAAATGGGCACCATGGCATATCTAGTAATTAATCATCGACGAAAATCACATTACCTAAGATAAATGAACATAAATTAGGGACAAATCTCGGACCAGACAGAACGAAAAATGACACTGAAGATGGCACAACGCCGAAACCGGTTTGTCTGCAAACCAAACTTGACAAGGGATGACGGAAATTCGTTCCAAAATAAATTAAGATCTTCTTGCATTTTGACAATCGCATTTGGTAGTTCCCTATCACTGATCGTTAACAAGGCATCATCCGCAAAGAGTTTTATTTTACAATGTTTGAGAGAACTTTTAATATCGTTTATATATATATTAAAGAGTAGGGGTGCCAAAACTGAGCCCTGTGGTAATCCGATGTCTACGGCTATCTTACTAGACATCTTTGAATTAACTATTGTTTTTGCCTACGATTACATAGAAAGCTTCTAAACCAGTCAAGCTCAGTG
>NW_016170306.1:0-9074 GCF_001687245.7 Rhagoletis zephyria
CGCGGGGTTGAGTTAAATACTTATACTTGTTTGTCTAAGAGAAAGAAGAATGAATCAAGGGTGTTTTTCTAGGTCAGCTCAAGACTTGTTCTAAAATAGCCGAGTAATAGGATGCTCAGTCCAATTTGAAGTTAATGCATTATTTGGCTATAAAAGTAGAGTCTGTGGAATTCCTTGATCATCTTACTGACACAATTCACTTAAGTATAGATGGATTTATCTTTGGTTTTAAGGCCAAGAAAGGCATCGCTAACTCTCCAAAATTATTTTATTGGCTATATGAAATCAATACCAAACCACTTATGGAGTCATTGTCTCTCAAGTCTAGTTTAGCTAATAAGGGAGACTGCGTACAAAGGACCGCTGCTGTACTATAACGCCCAGCTCTTTGCCTATCGTCATAACTGTAGATATTGTGGGCTTGGTCGACAGACTAAGAAGCTCGGGGGTTTCTTTTAGGGAAACTGCAAGGCAGACGAACTCGCGCGTCATGGATTGACATTGCCTGCTACAGATATAAAGGATACTGAATGAAAAATTCATAGAAGTTGCCCATGAAAGATGGCGAATGCAATCGACCTGTCACATTACCAAAACTCTCTAGCCAGCCACAGACGCCCTACGCATCAAATCTCTACTTAATCTGAGGCAGGATATTCGCATTGTGATTGGAGTTTTCACCGAACATTGTCTGATTAGATTAAACGCAGCTAGACTGGGCGCACCTGGTACGACTACTGCAGAAGCTGCATGGATGAAGACGAAGAGGAAGCCATTTCTTCAACGATCTCGATGGCCTCAAAACGGTGAACGTCAGAAGCCTTTGCACTTTCTTGCTAAGCACCAAGTGGTTTACAGGGGAACGGGGATAATTAAAACATCTTATGCGGTATCACAAAAGATACTGAGTCTAAATGAGTCCTACTTTGGACTGGTGCCCAAATTAACCTAACATTCCTTTAATATGTCCTTTAAGCACTCGATAATCTGTGAAAACATGGACTTCATGAATGGTAAATCGGAAAACCTGGAACATAAGTCCAACCAACATCTTCATGGATAGGACGAAGTTGAACGACAGAGTTGGTGGAGGTGTATTCCAGGGTGACATAGAAGTCACTGTCGCAACCTGTTGTTTACTTCGAGAGAGATGGGTTGGTTTGTAGTCGGTTTAGCGAGCCATAGGCGAAAATACCGTCATACAAAGTAAAACGTCATATGGTACGATTAAAATTGGTCGTAGAGTGCTTGACCTCTATCCCGATCTCCTCTAATTACTTCAAAATTGGATTGATTTGGATACTAGGACATGTTGACTTTGCTGGAAATTTCATAAGCACATGACTGATGAACTGGCTAGATTAGGTAGTCAGGGAAGCTGCGAGCTCAACTCGCCTGAGAGGGAGGGCATAGAGGTTACTGTCGCAATTTGTGATTTGCTCCGGGGCAGATGGGCTTATAGTCGACTTAGCGAACGCTGGGCGAAAAGTTCAACATGCAAAGTGGAAAAGACCTTCTGGCCAGTGGAAGTGAAAAGAACATCGTGCAGCTGACTAACCTTCCATTAGGAACCTATACATTATTCTTCATATGCCGACGTCTAGGATTTCTTGCTGAGTATATTTTAAGTGATTTGGACTGAATTCCATTTATGTACATTACCATTTATAGAGCATAGGATAACATATAGTACTATTGAAAAGTACCAGAACTCGAGAGCATTGATTGGTGGAGCACATAAATAGCAACTCTTATGTAAACTTATAATGGTATTTGGTGGAATAGTTTTTACCTACACGCTATCCGACAAACACACTTTTATGAATGAGTATGAACGCCAGTAGGGTTAATGGCATAAGTACATAAGTGTGAAAAATTCAAGCAAATACTATTAGTATTGGAAAAAGTAGAACATTGCATGTCTTAAATAGCGGTGGTTGGGAATAGTATGGTTTTGAGTACAGAAATACCAACACATACCCAAGTAGGACACCGAGAAGCCATGCAGCGCAAAGAGGGTATCAACCCCGATAAGCTTAGTGCGGCACTTAGAAGGCTTCGCGGAAATGTGTGGCGGCACATACAACACAGCCAATGTATTGCAAACGCTTACGCACTAAATATACTTAAGCTGCTTGTACATGCTAGATGTTTGTAGTAATCGTAGTTAAGAAAGCAGAATAGGGGCTTCACGCTATTGAGGCGTTTCAAGCAGAGAAACAAGCAAGCAACCAACCAAACAAAGCGGTTGTTAATACAGAGCAACAACAGAGGAACAGAACGAGTACATATACCGATAGTTGAATGAAGGTACTGGAAGGCAGGCAGCATTTGGAAGTGTAAGCAAAGGTAAAAAGTAATGAAGAAATCCTCAAAGGGGAGATAAGGAACAAGCTCACATACTAGCTTTTATTTGCACTTATGCACGCTTATCTGTGTGTCGGTGTGTGTGTTCANGGCACTTAGAAGGCTTCGCGGAAATGTGTGGCGGCACATACAACACAGCCAATGTATTGCAAACGCTTACGCACTAAATATACTTAAGCTGCTTGTACATGCTAGATGTTTGTAGTAATCGTAGTTAAGAAAGCAGAATAGGGGCTTCACGCTATTGAGGCGTTTCAAGCAGAGAAACAAGCAAGCAACCAACCAAACAAAGCGGTTGTTAATACAGAGCAACAACAGAGGAACAGAACGAGTACATATACCGATAGTTGAATGAAGGTACTGGAAGGCAGGCAGCATTTGGAAGTGTAAGCAAAGGTAAAAAGTAATGAAGAAATCCTCAAAGGGGAGATAAGGAACAAGCTCACATACTAGCTTTTATTTGCACTTATGCACGCTTATCTGTGTGTCGGTGTGTGTGTTCATATTGATTTGTGATTTTCTTGCACACACACGCAAGCAAACTTGAAATAGCAAGTAACTCCAGCAGCCATTGCACCGAGTAAGTAATTTCAATAGATCGAACAGATCGGTCACCATTTACCATTCAGTTACACTACATATACATATGTATATGTACGAGTATTACAAGGAGGTACGTGACTTTTTGCGGTTTGTGCGGATTTTTCGTGTGAATGAATCAAAATAGGGCACTTAGACAAGCTGTTAAAAGCAAAAGGGACGAGCTGACTGCCGGGTGGCGAATGGAGGGTGAGGAGTCCACTCACACAAACACACACACACACGTACAATCGCCTTGAAGGAGCTATGGCATCAATGAAATTGACAAAAAAATATAGTAAAATAAATAGCATTGAACAAAATCGCAATTGTGGCACGTTTTAGCAGTTGAAGCTGAGGCTTGTGCGGTGGCAAGCAAGCAAGCAGGGAGGGTTAAGCGAGCTGCTGTAGTGCAAAAGCTGGTTTAGAGCGGAGGGAGGATGTTTGTAAATAGTNTTGCACACACACGCAAGCAAACTTGAAATAGCAAGTAACTCCAGCAGCCATTGCACCGAGTAAGTAATTTCAATAGATCGAACAGATCGGTAACCATTTACCATTCAGTTACACTACATATACATATATGTATATGTACGAGTGTTACAAGGAGGTACGTGACTTTTTGCGGTTTGTGCGGATTTTTCGTGTGAATGAATCAAAATAGGGCACTTAGACAAGCTGTTAAAAGCAAAAGGGACGAGCTGACTGCCGGGTGGCGAATGGAGGGTGAGGAGTCCACTCACACAAACACACACACACACGTACAATCGCCTTGAAGGAGCTATGGCATCAATGAAATTGACAAAAAAATATAGTAAAATAAATAGCATTGAACAAAATCGCAATTGTGGCACGTTTTAGCAGTTGAAGCTGAGGCTTGTGCGGTGGCAAGCAAGCAAGCAGGGAGGGTTAAGCGAGCTNGTGTGAATGAATCAAAATAGGGCACTTAGACAAGCTGTTAAAAGCAAAAGGGACGAGCTGACTGCCGGGTGGCGAATGGAGGGTGAGGAGTCCACTCACACAAACACACACACACACAATCGCCTTGAANTCAAAATAGGGCACTTAGACAAGCTGTTAAAAGCAAAAGGGACGAGCTGACTGCCGGGTGGCGAATGGAGGGTGAGGAGTCCACTCACACAAACACACACACACACGTACAATCGCCTTGAAGGAGCTATGGCATCAATGAAATTGACAAAAAAATATAGTAAAATAAATAGCATTGAACAAAATCGCAATTGTGGCACGTTTTAGCAGTTGAAGCTGAGGCTTGTGCGGTGGCAAGCAAGCAAGCAGGGAGGGTTAAGCGAGCTGCTGTAGTGCAAAAGCTGGTTTAGAGCGGAGGGAGGATGTTTGTAAATAAATGGCAGCAATGATGATGACCTTGAATGGGCAGCAGAGTTACTGTGGATTTTTTATTTTTTGTTATTTTTTTGAATGTTGCTTCACTTTGATTTGTTTGTGTACCTACTCAACTTTCAAGTTTTTGCACATGTTTGTCAACAAAGGAGTGTGTGATAGCTGAGAAAGGTGTTGTAGCAAAATGGAATGAAATGAAAGATAAAGAGCCATGAAAAGTTGCTCGCAAACATAAGAATTTAAATACGAAATTCTAGATAATCTAAGTAGTCATTCAAACGCATTAAGTTGTGTACTACTATGCGAAATGATTTTATAAATAGCAAAAAAAACCTTCTCATCGAACTATGAAACAGATTTCTGAGCACTCTGTCTGCACTTACGTGGAGGTAAGATATCGCAGTGGCTTTAAGGTATCTCTGACCAGAGTCAGCAGTCAGTTCGTCACCACCAGTCGCTGCACCACCAGGATTGTTATGTCAAGCTGGTGATGGTATACAAGTATATAAAGGAATGAAGCCATTCGTGCTACTTATGCCGGATGAGATTAGGACTGACATAGACTGAAAACCGTAATCAGTTTTTCAAGTACTCACATTTCGTGAGTGCCTACCTAAGATAAGGATTGCGCCTCATTACCAGGGTTCACAAATCTCTTCTTTTCCGCTTGATTAAAAATTTCAATACTACACTGCCTGATCTTAAAAAAAAAAAACTCTTGAATGTGTTGCAAATAGTTTTGAAATTCGAGTTCCATTTGGAAGACCTCTGAGCTACCCGACGATTTCTGCCATACTTGGCTATTTAGTAAATGGCTCCTATCCAATAAGACACTGACGAGACCCGTGGCTGCAACCGAGTTCAGCTTGAACTTACATTCATAGACAAAGCTTGAATTTTGTTTTCCTCGCTTTTCTCCAATTATACACTCGAGATGCTAGCCAGAGGCAACTCAATTTTCGTCTTACAGAAATCAGATATTTTTTCAACGGAAGAGAACTGAGTTCAAAAAAGTTTTTCAAGCTAGTGATCGGATGATATGAAGATACCTCTCTCTGCATTAGTCATATGAGAAGTACTTGTATACATTTAGGCGCACGCTAATGCTATCAACTCCAAATATTTGCTCGACTGCTGAGCATAAGCTGAGAAAAAACGAAGTGTGTGAGAGACAGAGAGGTATAAAGCACAATTGAGAGAAATATTATATCATTATTCTATCATTCAAAGCAAAGCTTGCTATATACTTTGTATAGTCGTGATCAGAGTAAAAGCTCTCTCTGCCCGTCGCTGGTATAAAGAGCTTGCTTGGAAATTTACGGTACTCCAACTATGCGATCTAGTCTTTCGACCAATGGTCGGCAAAATCACCAACCCAATCAATACAATGGATGAGAATGTAAGCGTTGAGGGCACTGCGCAGCTGTCGCTCTTTCATAGTCTGGAGATAACTGATTTGTATACCCACATATACTAAGAGAGCCCTCAGTGAGCTTGCAGATCACTGCTTTAGACGATAATTGAAGAGGTACAAATTTTCAGACCTTCGAAAAAACGGGATCAAATATTTCATATTTTTGTTAAAAGGACCTACAGTTTAACGAAGACCGCATAACAAATGTGTTTTTTTTTAGAAGTGTTTTCATGGACGAGGTACGACTACACTCATCGCATGGCCACTGACTGTTGAAGGTGATCAAACTTGGGCCCTTTACTTACAGAACTTTGTCGGAATTGAAAGCNTAACGAAGACCGCATAACAAATGTGTTTTTTTTTAGAAGTGTTTTCATGGTCGAGGTACGACTACACTCATCGCATGGCCACTGACTGTTGAAGGGGATCAAACTTGGGCTCTTTACTTACAGAACTTTGTCGGAATTGAAAGGCGCAGGTGCTATGGCTCGAAAGATATACGTATTTCAAGATTTTTAGCGTGCTTCAGCGTAAGAAAACGATCGATGCGCCAATTTGTGATTCTATTAGCACAAAGCTGCTAAAGTTTGTTCATCGTAGAGCAGAGTTTTATATACACTTACGACAAAAAGTATAGGCACAGCTAGTTATTTAATTTCATTATACAACATGTATACAACAATTTTTATTTTAGATTTTTCCGCTAAGTTTTCATAAAAATATGGTTCATACTACAACCAAAAACATAAAAATATGATTTCTAAACATTGTGCAAAACTCAGGAAAATTTAGTATAGTTTAATGCAAATTTAAAATTTTCAAACAGATTTTTACGATTTTTTAGAGTATGTAGCCCTTTAAATTTTAGTGTAGCAAAGTGCAAATTCGAAGTAGCTAGGACTCACCTTTAATTTTAAGATTTTTTTGCGGATTTTCTTGCATGCAAAATTTAAAATTTGCATGAAACTTGATTAAGTTTTCCTGAGGTTTGCACAAAATTTAGAAATTATATATTTATGTTTTTACAATAAAAATTGTTAAATTTATTGTGAAAATTCTCTGTGCCAATAAATTTTGCCGTGAGTGTACATAAATGCGCAAGCAATCATCTTGTAATTAGCGCAGAAAATATATTTAGTTAAAATTACAATATATTCCAACCAACGAAGGCTAAACTCATTAATTTTTCATTATTGAAAAAGTGTATCTATACAAAAACTAAAGAAAATAATTATTTCTAAAACTAGCGCATATTTTTATGACAAAGCGTCTACGGCAAAGCGCGCCAAAATGACAAATCTACAGCTGTCATATGCCTTAAAATGTGGAAGCAAAAATTGCCAAATAATTAAAATTTAAAATAGCGACTGGCCGAAAAGGCAGCTGCAAGTCATCAGTGTGGACCCTTACCACCACCACCACCAACACCGCTGCACAACGACGGGCATGATGTATAAACAACCTAATGCCGACAGTCATACATTTAATGCCAGTGTTCAAGCGATAGGCTGGGTAATGGGCAGTCGAGTCGGTGTGACAGCGCACGTCAGCGACGGCAATGGACAGATGAATGACGTGAAATACGAAATTGAGTGCTGGCGCGGCCACAGGGGCAACGGAAATGCTGTGACGGTGAAGACGAAGTATAAAGGTACATTATTGGTTTTTAGTTTCTCTGTGAAAGCTTTTACGTCAATATTTTTCTAAAGTATGTTTGTGTGTATGCGTTCAAACCCAAAAAGTGCTAAAGATAGTCTTTATTTGTACTTAATGTGCCACAAATGTGTTTGTCTCTTTTAATTGCGAAAATATAGGAAAATATGATAATTAATGTCACTCATTCTGATTTCATGCCCAGCAAAGGCTATGGAGCCACAAACAACCAAATTCGAATAAAATTTTTGTAGCGCGCCAAAATTTTTTGCTGAAAGATTAAATGCAACGAAAATAATTGAAGAGTCTCGACAGTAAATTTTTGAAAAATGTGTTGACCAAAAAAAAAAAAACACAAAAATACGGACGCGCCAAAGGCGCTAAATGTAAACCACCACATAACGGCAGTTAGCGCGGTGATGTTGCAAAATATTTGCATTGGCAACGTCAATTTCGAAAAATTGCATAGACTTATTGCAAAAATATTTATTTATACATATATTGCAGTTGACGTCATGCTCGCTGCTGTTGTTGCACGCCACATTGGTTGGCTGGTTGGTTGCGCTGCATTAATAGCGAAAATTACAAAAATAAATTTGCAACAAAGTAAGAAAAAAATATGATATGTATGCGCATACCAAATGCATAAGAAAGATGTAAGTAAGTGGCATTAAAGAAAATAATACATACACTGCCGGCAAAAAGCATTGGCACACCAAATTTTTCGCAATACATATATGCAAAAAATTTTTCTCTAATATTTTTCCGCCAATTTTTGATAAAAATATGGTTCATTCTACAACAAAAAACATTAAAATATCATTCCTAAACTTCAGCAATTCAGCAAATTTTCTTACAAATTTTCAACTTTTTAGTCCGAATTTTTTTTTGAGTATGCAGGTTTGTAGCTCAATAAATTTAATTATAATAATGTACAACTTTTAAGTAGCTAGGAATGACCGTTGATTTTTGGCAACAATTTTTCTCGCGTCTCTTCCATAAAAAAAAAATCGAAAATACTTTATATGGAACAAATGCAAAACACCTTCAACAAAAAAATTCTCAAAAATCACTGCGATTTTTAGACTAACTCCGAACTTGCAGTTTTTTTTACTAGAATTTAATGGACTGCAAAACTGGATACTCGAAAAAATTCTAAAACTTTTGATTAAAAAGTTGAAAAATTACATTAAAATTTGCTGAATTTTTGGGAGTTTTGCAAAGTGTAGGAAATATATTTTTATGTTTTTTGTTGTATATTTTTATAAAAATTGGCGAAAATATATTAGAAAAAAAAATGTACGCATATATTGTGAAAAATTTTTTGTGCCAATACTTTTTGCCGGCAGTGTATAACTTATTCAGTTTTTTTCTTTTAATTTCAGCGAAAATTTGAAGCCGCAACCAAAACTTTCATTGCAATTGTGGCGCGCCGCCTGTCAACGTCATTCATTAAAGGCAAACCGAGCCGGAGCAGAAGATGGAAACAATGGGAGTGCAGAGCAACGAACATCTTCAAGGGGCAATCGAGGTGCAATGGTTGCGAAGACGTCAGCAAGTGAGCAGATGCGCTGCGCTTTTAAAGATCTACGCAATGCATAGACTAAGCGAGCGAACGAGAAGAAAATCGACTGAAAATTCTGGCTAAAAATACATCAGCGCGCGCACTGACAAAGGTACGTTAAGTAAAAATAAATGA
>NW_016170306.1:15295-15998 GCF_001687245.7 Rhagoletis zephyria
AATGTGGCGCAGTGAGGAAGTTGGAAACAAAAGGTAGTAGAAAGCTTTTGCCTGCACTCACATAAAAGGTAGTAACAGCTGGTTGAACATGGCAGCGAGGAGGACAAAAAATGCAGCAAAGGATTATTATTAAAATAATTGCTTGCACAGCAAAATACCTAGCAAAAAACTATATGCATAGATACTTAGTTGGAAGTATGAAAAGAGCACAGAAAAAAAATAAAAAATTTAGAAAATTATGAAAAAAATAAAGACTGTATGAGTAGTGTACAAAAGAAAAAAGGAAACAATTAGAAGCTACTCATTAAAACGCAGCTTTGCTGGTGCTGTTCACTAGCGTGCCGCCAGCCCGCTCGCACAAATGCTGCGTGCACTCGCTACATACTTAGCTTGCCTAACTTTCTTCAACTCTTTGCTCCGTCATTGGCACTGTCTATGCACTTCAATACAGTGGACAGTGTGTTAAAAAGCATTAAGTTCACTTTGTTTCGTTAATAACTTTTCTACAAAGTGTAGTTCCTTTATATGTATATTTTTTCTCTAATTTGTTTTTTCTCTTCCCCTTTGTTTTCCTCATTTTTTAAGTATTAAAAATTCTGCTTTATGATGCTTTAAATGCTTTACAATCCTCTCAAATGTGCTCTGCCTCTCCACCCCCTGACTTGCAACAACTTCTCACAAATTGCATAGTCGTGTAAGTCGA
>NW_016170308.1:0-15987 GCF_001687245.7 Rhagoletis zephyria
CACGCTGCATGGCACTAAGGTGTTGCAACAACTTTGCTAATGCCCCCGCAATTGCCATTACTATTACTATTAAAGTTTTGTTATTGTTGCCACGTTAGGCTGTGTTGTTGTTTATTTGCGCGAGCTTATGCAAATGTCACATACGCATACATACATATGTATATACAGGCGCTCAGCGTCTATTTGTAATTGGTACTCGACATTGGCATTTCGAACGACAACACAAAAAAAAATTGACCAACTGCGGTGGCATTACACATTACTGAGGTGTGCAACATTACAGCTAATACTTATTTGTTGCACGTAAATGTTAGCGACAATGGCGACATCAAATGCCAGTGCGTCAACTAACACAGCGCATTCAGGTGTGAAATGTCAATAGTAACTAGCGTGACGGCAAAATTTGCATGTGGCACGTATCTACTAAGTGCGAGAGTGTGCTTGCTTATGTATAAATAAGTAACGATTAAGGTGGCAAAGTAGCTAATACAGGCCAGCAGCAGGTGTGATAAGTAGCATGGTAATGATTTGTGCGCCTAATAATGTTTGCTGTTATAAATCTCGGACGCAATTTGCTTGGTGCATGCTTGAAAATTTGCACAAACATAAGTAGTTGAGGCATGTAACTTGAAAGAAGTGGAGAAGGTAAGGGGATGCTGCAATCGCGTTCTTATGTTTGCAGCTTTCTTTAAGCTAAAAAATCACTTCAACATCAAATCCAAGTGCCACGACACTTGCAACACTTAAAAAGAAATTGCGCTATCTCATTTGCTGATGAAACTTGAAATCGTGATAGAGAGTTCTCTCGAAAAGACCATCGACCTTGCCGTCAAGCTTCGCCAAGTTCGTACAAATTTTCACCTGTGCCTCCTTTCAAGCGCTTTCTTCTGGTCACTCATTCCTAGAGGATATTACAGAAATATCTCATTTTTTCCAGTCCAACCACGCAGTAATTCATGTTTCAGAATTAAGAGCCCAGTTATGTATCGGTGACAAACAGTTTTTTACTTAAAAAGTTAAACTTTTTCGTAAAAAAAAAAACATGTGGCAAAACTTTGTCACTGATACCGACCGAATAGAGCCGTAAGTCGAAGCCTAAAATAATACTACATACCCAAATTCTGACTCAGTTTCATATTCATCTAGCCTGAGTGCAGCACAGCTAACGCAGCTCTGCCTACGATGTCGACAGACGCTTTATCAAGCATAACGTTAAGTGGTAGAGTGGAAGTTCTAAGGGCCACACAAATTTCTCGTTGTACATATTTGCTCCAGTCTTATGACTAGCGAAGTCTTCTCTTATATATGCCGCCAGCACTATGGGCCTTAATAAAGTTTCATAGAGAATAGAGAATAACCTTACTGCAGCGGCCACTCATGCTTTCTTCGGTCTCCATGACCGTTCTCTATCTAGACTAACCCCTAAGCTCTTACTTACTAGTAAACAAATGCATGTCACTGTCTTACTTTGCTGTGTATAGATTACTAGTGGGGCTTTGTAAAGCTCGGAAACCAAGGCTAGCCTTGTGTTGCGGGCTCTACCAAACATCCTGTATTGACTGCCTCACATCAGAGAGATGCGTTATTGGTACTATAGTACTGTAAGGGAATTCACCACCAAGGCCCCATGAGCTTGCTTGTTCTCTGCGAAATTTTTTTTTGAGAATATTGGCGAATGCATGCTTTCAAAGCTTGGCAAATAATTTTTTCATGATTAAATTTGTTTAAATTCTTAAAATAAAAAATTTGTTCAACTCAAAATTTTTACAATTCAAATTCCTCATGTTGCAAGCCATATTAAGAAATATTTCGACACACTCATATTCGGCTCACTTGTATGCTTCTTCATTTAGATAAATATTCGCTGCGTAGAAGGTTTGGGGACCCCAACATGTTTTAATCAGCATAACAAATCTCAACTGTCCACGCCAGTTATTTTATCGACCTGCCCGTCACCGCTTGGTCAACATGAAATCACGTCACTCAGTGTTTTTATCGACCAAGACACAGACCAATGCACCAATGCGTGTTGGCGAGAATTGCGCAGACAGAATCCTCACACCACACACACACAACGATTGCATTGGCACAACAGGGCGTAGTATGGCAGCTTAACGAGTAGTAATTCTATTTTACTGTTATTTCCGCGCCCAATTGTTGTCACTTCCGTTGCATAACGGTACATTGGCTGAAAATTACAAACGGCGGATGTGTATTTATTTTTATTGACCAGTGGCAGCAGCAGTAGCAACAAACAAGAAAAGCGCTGTGATCAGCGTTGAGTGAAAGAAAATCGAAAAGGTGTGGCTGCGTAGTTGTAGTTAAGACACACAAAAACAAGCGAAGGGTATGAGCGCTTAAGTACACAAGACAAGAAAATTGAAATTGAAATCGAAATTAATTTCGCATGCGAAATGAAACGGAAACGGAAGCAGCCAAAAGGCAACAAATGAAGTTATGACCAAGGCGGAGCGTCGGCTACAAAGTGCTCGTGGTGTGCGTTAGGCTGCGCGGCAGTCAAAGCAGAAGCAGAAGGTGCAGGAACATCAACTAGGTTTGTGTTGGTTGCGGCAGGCAAAGCAAATAACGCAACGTGCTGGTACTTACGTAAGTATTTAGGTAACGGACAGCGTCAATGGAGCGACAGTAATTGCTGTTGCTGTATAGCTGTTGAGTAGCATTGCTTGTGGCACTCCAACAACTAAAATATGTTAAGCTGCTGCTTTGCCAATTGCCTTATTTTTTGCCCTGCTTTCGAATGTCGTCGTCATTGGCGCATCACTCTTTTCCGCAATTGATACATGCTGTTGATTGTTTTTGTTACTACAGAAATTCTACGTTTACAAACCAGGAAAATCGTAAAATTTTATTTTTATTTCTTGCAAGCCAGACGCTTTTGTTAGGCCTTTTGCATACTTCAATGCGTATTTGCTTGCTAAATCAATTCGGTTTGCGCACTTAATATATGCTGGTTGCTGTATGCAACATTAATTTTTATCACCTACGGAAAAGCTGTAAGAAATGCTGCTTACAAGATTCTGAATTACAAGAAAGGACATTTAAAAGAAATTTATGCTTGATTTACACTTTTTTGAAGTAGTCCGCAAAGTTTTGCTTATTCTTAGTTCTGCTTGTGGGTGTTGAAATTGTAAGACGTAGTTGCTGAAAGTGAAAGTTATTTTTAAAGTGCAGAAATCAAAGATTTTTTCGATATAAATGACGTTATACTTAGTTACTTCAAGCCAATTATTTTTTGCAAACTTAAAAAAAAGGAAAATAAGAGCAAGTGCAATATAACTCGCACAACGGTAATCAACTCACTTGCTCTGTACACCGAGTGATGTAACTTTCGACTTCGACTTAAGATTAGTAAAACCAAGGCACTCTCGGCCGATAAGCCTTTCTTCTTTAGTTTTCAAGGTTCTGGAAAAGCTAGTGGACTCTCAGATCTGTCCGGAAATTGTTATGAATGAATTGGCTAGCTGTTAGTATGAGAAATTCGAAAGACAAGTCTGGAGACAGAGCTTTGCAAAGTGTGGTTAGCACCTTTGAAAACGCCTGGTTTCCAAAGAATTTGCACTAGGCATATGTCGAGGGTGTCATTACTAATGTTCTTCCAGAGGCGGTTTTTAGCATCCTAACCTCCGGGGGTGGATCACCTTCAAGAAATACTTCTTTTTGACATCGTTCACGACTAGAATCACGCGGTTTGCTTCTTCATCTAATTTTGAGAAAGCAAACGACAAGGGCGATGAAATCGATGACATCAGGTTGGCTGAAACCGCCGCAGCCGCATTGATTTTGCAGGGATATCGCATTCAGACATCCTCATTCTATCGAAGGCGGATTTAAATTCCACAAAGATGTCTGGTGTATGGATCTTCGTCTTGAGGATCTTATCTTATGATTATCTTTCTTATGGTGAATTTACAAGGTGTAAAATCATAAAAAATTTTAACATCAATCAGTTCGTTGATTACGCCTGGCACGCGACTTTTCTCGTGTTGCCTTATATCTTTCGGCAGGACTGATTTAGAATTTGAACCACATATTTTAGAGGTATTGCGCGAAGGTGGTACATTTTTTAAACCGACAATCTTTTCCTGTCCTCCATGCGTAGCAATGATTTAAAAAATATATAAAATTTGTACCATCTGAATTTATTTAGTTCATTTTATTTTATTTTTTACTTATTTTTATTTATTTCAAATTTTATTCATTTTAACTTTTAATTAATTTTTAGATATTTTGACCACGCTACTGAATGGATTTAGACAAGATTTTTTAAGGATATAATAAACGAAGTACATGATGACATATGATTTCATTCTCCAAATACATAAATGTACATATGTACATATGCATACATTCAGCGCGTGGCCGGCCAATATTCAATAAGGGACATAAAAACTCTTGAAATTTTTGTCGCTCAAAGAGTTATATGGTTATTTTAGGACAGGGACACGACTGCAGGGATCCGGGTTGGTTTTTGGTCCTCGAATTGTGCGTATGGCCTATCACAACGTTATCGATTGCTTGCCCGTCTTCGATCGAAACAACTCAACAATGAATTTTCATATCCTCGAGCAAAGTTTTGTCATGGAGGTAAATTTTACGACTTTGCGACCGAAGAGCCTGACTTATCCTGGCATTGAAATCGTCCAGCGCGATGATGGATGGCGGTTTTCCTGGGCTTTCCTTAGTTGTATTGAGTATTAAACGAGCCTTTCCAAGTGCATGCCTATAAACATATCTAGTCTAAGAGGAGTTATTTGATGATTTCAATGAACCACAATAATTTTCTTAGCAAAATCATCCTCAATTTAATGTACATGAAACGCTGATATTTGATGATTCTTCCCCCAGTCAATCTTATTTGCATAACAAATTAAACTATTAAAATGTTCGCAGCAACAAAACGATGCAAGTTCAACGCAATATAACATTCATGCTGCGCTATTAGACGATGTTGTTGTCAAGTGGCGGCCACAAAATACAACATCTTTGTATAATTTACAACCAACTAGACTTAGAGCACATATAAACTTAACAACAAAAAGCAATACGTATTAAGATAAGAGTAGAAGCAGCAGACAACAACATCACATAGCGAAAGGCAAAAAAGCAACTAAAATGTATGTAATTGCCAAAAAGTTGGCACTCGGGACACTAACTAGTTCACTAACTCATTTGGTGAAACATGACATTTGGCTCGTGTGAAAGACAATTTACTCATGCCACCACCACAGCAATTACTCTAGACCACATACGTGTACTTAGTTACTTACTTAATACATATACCTATAGATATGTGAGTACTATTTTGAAAGGAGCCACTTCGGACCCAACAAAGGTTAGTTTTGCTTATTTAATCAAGGCTTGTTGCAACCAACACTCAAAGCTTCGTGAGACCAGAATTGTCCTTTCGTCTTCCCATGCACTTAGTTTACATATAAATACTTATCTTTCTCTCTGACTCTTTATACCAGCCATTCATTTGCTCTCCACTTACAAGCTTTGACTTATTCGCCTAACTAATTCCTCCTAGTTACTTCCGCCTCTGCTGATTCACTCAGTTATTTCCCCAATTGGCGTTACCATATTAAGTACAACCCAAAAACTTTACTAATTTAATTTACGACATAAGCCCGCCAGCTAAAATGACTACACGTCTCTGCCCAAAAATGAGAGGAAATGTAGCGTCTGGTAACCAGCTCGTAAAATATGTTGCTGCAACATCACCGATCATAAATTAATGTTGGTTAGTTAGTAAAAGTCAAACATTTGGCATTTAATTATGCAAAAACGTGCAACGAACAGCGTCGAAAGTGCACTAAATTTGAGTGTTGCCACATGTAGAGAAATTACTTTGAAGAAAATAAAATAAAATAAATTTGACTAAAATCGTTAATAGCATTAGTGTGGTAAATTCGAGTATGGCTGTGTGTGCAAATACAATATTTGTTGCATGCAGTGTTGTCTATGTATGTATATGTGAAAATATTTATGTACCCGTAGTTGTTTGCTTATTACAGTTGTCGCACTCAGCAGTCAAGTCAACACAATTTGATATTTGCAGACATAACACTAAGAAAATACCTATATTTCCGTATACGCAAACACCTTTCCATCCACGGCTGCACAAAATTTTTGGCAGTCGTTGTCAAATTTTCTGCTCCTCTCATTCGTTATTCGTGCTTGTCTTCATTAATGTAACCGCAAATCATAAAATTTGCAAAAGTTTTCCCACACACATACAGGAAAATGCATTTTCATCAACATTGCACCGTCATGTAATCTTGTTTAGTTTTCATTTAAGTCAGCTATGCTTTGTGATATGTACCCGTACGTAACACGTCAAACGACCGTCAACGCTGGCAGCACAGCTCGCTAGGAACAGGCTACATATATTCAGCTTCCGCAAAGGCTGCACCGAAATAATGGAGGTTGTGTATGCAAATATATTAAGGACAACCCATTCCTTGGCATTGCCAAAATTCATTCCTTTCTGGATATATAAATTTAAGACTTAACTGATGACATCATTGGCTCTGTTGAAAGTGTTGGCGAAATTTCAGTCGCCAACGGTTCTTACGGTGTCTTAAATCAAGTGTACCTTGATGTTAATATTTCTAAGACCTACTCACTCTTATTCCCTGTCTTGCCTAAAAAAGTACAGAAAAAGGATCGCTGCAGCATGAACATGTTTTTGGGAGTACCAAGGCGATTTTAATAATTAATAGTTTTATTTCATCTTCATAACTTGGGGGAAGAACTGAGTTATCATCCCTATGTGCTCTACTAAAGTGAGCTCTCAATCTTAATTTATGCGTCCTCATTCACATTCTTACGAACTTTCGTTTTTACAGCGTGGCCCAATTACCCTGGCTGCGGTACACAGGTGGCAGGAATCATGGTTTCATTAATAATATCATAGATAACAATTGACTCAACATCATTTTAATTAGTCAACTCAGTGAGATCGCCCAATTCAGCTATGGCACCAAGGTGATACCTACGGTTATTACACCAACTACTGCAAAGAGCTGATGAGCGTTGTAGGGTGGGATCGCGATGTAAAGCTGTTGAGCGGCACCGAATTGTTGATCTGTACAGAGCTTCTTAACTGTTAGTGCTGATTATAGTGACGACACTATGGTAATTATTTATAACTGAGCCAAAGAGTTTGCGCAGAGCTATTGAGTTGCAGTTTTCATAGAAGTGAGTTAGCTTCATAATTACTTGTTGACTTTTACAGGATCTTCTGATAAGGCTAAGTGGATGATATAGTCATCATAGTAGCTGATAGAAGTTCGAGAACAAAAGTAGAGTCTTAAAGTACATTCGAAACACAACCCTAAGTGGAGTTGTCAGTGTTACCAGCGAAGTGAAGTACCTATGACTTATCCTGAATACCAAACTTCTATGGAAAATACACGCATATGAAACCATACTCAAAGGGCTATAGCCCCTACATTTAATCATAGAGCAGGCGGCTAAGCGAACTTCACTTAATTTCACGAGAGATAGATTCTGTGGCATAGGCGAGGTCATATCAACCACGAAAATTGAGAAATTAGGATCCTAGCTCCCGATGGCCTTCGTTCCCAGAGAGAAAACACATGGATCGCCTACATTTTGGAAAGGCATTTCCAGATTACATTGGTGCACACTGGCTCCAAAATTCCCGAGGGCAAAGAAGGATATCTCAGCCAAAGGGAAGGTACGCTCGCTTTTTTTTTTTTAACATAAGTCTATGCCACCAGTCTGTGTGCGAAGATGCATTTGAGCAGCAACTATCACAATGAAAGTATTTTAATCTGAAGTGAAAGCCAGGCGACACTCAAGGCACTTTCGTTTTTCGAAGTAACGCCATCACTTCTCTTTGAGTACATAGAAAAACTAAACTCGCTAGCAGTCTACAATAGCATCGATCTACTATGGGTTTAAGTCCACAAGCGAGAAGGGGGAAATGAGATAGCTGACATACCAGCCAGGCAAGCGACGACTGAGTCACAAACCCGAATTGGGATTATGGCCGAACAGTTTAACCACGTCCAAGCCAAATGTGGTGCGACAACCAGGTGATGAGAGGAAAATAAGGCTTAATGTGGTCTCAGTTTGGCCACATTCACTCTCTAACACCTAGACTCCTTCTGCACTTCTTGGGGGGCCTGATTCAAGCTCTTAAAACTTAGTTATTTTTGCTTCTTTTATTTCTTTTAAAAAGATATTCTCCTTCGTTCATCAACTTTCGGTATTTCTCAATTTAAGCGCGCGAATCCATTGGCGCAGGGCGGCTTGATATGCTATTTTGGATCACTGGACCGAAATGCGTAACGTCAGGAAAAAAATAGGTAAATTGGAGCTTGTTTGTTCAGACCCTAATTTATTTCGAAGGGGTTATGAATATATGTATGTGTGTATGGTAGTATGTTATGGAGTTCCCCATAATTCAATCAAGTTCTCTAATGGTAAACCATTTTATATAATCGCATGCACACTCGATCTTTTTAGGTACCAATGCAGTTACTTTCTTATGAAACCTTTTTAACTCTTTTTGTTTTGAGTTAAGAACATCTTTATAATTTTCTTTCCCAGTGAACGTCATAACACAGCGAGGCACTTTAGCTTTTCGCCTCGAATAGCAGAAAATTATTTCAGATCCAAGGCGAATTAATATAAGGTGATAGCAGGAGTACAAAAACAAAAATTTACACGTATTTTGTTTTTGCTTTGGCGGCATAAACTGTCAAAATCTGTAAGAGTGTGTGTAGAAATTCAAACAAAATTTTTCAATTTGATATCAGAAGCCGTGTGGCGAAACACATACACAAAATCAGCTGAGCTAGTAACACCACCTTATAACGGGTGATTTTTTTGAGGTTAGGATTTTCATGCATTAGTATTTGACAGATCACGTGGGATTTCAGACATGGTGTCAAAGAGAAAGATGCTCAGTATGCTTTGACATTTCATCATGAATAGACTTACTAACGAGCAACGCTTGCAAATCATTGAATTTTATTACCAAAATCAGTGTTCGGTTCGAAATGTGTTTCGCAAACCCAATTGCTGCGAACGGCGACGAATCGACATTTCACGGTCTTCAGCAACACTCTCAGAAACAGACGCAATATTCTCTTCTGTACGCACTGTACGCATTCGTGTGGTTGGTTTAATGTCCAATAAAGTAAACTGAGTGCGAAACTTGGTCACAATCGCATTAATTGTTTGCTCACTTGGTCGATTATGTAGACCATAAATCGGACGTAAAGCGAACCGAACACTGATTTTGGTAATAAAATTCAATGATTTGCAAGCGTTGCTCGTTAGTAAGTCTATTCATGATGAAATGTCAAAGCATACTGAGCATCTTTCTCTTTGACACCATGTCTGAAATCCCACGTGATCTGTCAAATACTAATGCATGAAAATCCTAACCTCAAAAAAATCACCCGTTATAAATTCGCCTTGTTCAGATCCTTAGCAAGCAGAGTAAATTATGCTACAGCTATTTACATATGTGTGCGTACTCCAGTATAAACATGCGTGTTTTTTCGTTAGATGCATATCAGGTTTTCTGTCTTTCTTAATTCCATTTGCCATTTACTGACATTTAGTATGCAAAGTTTTGCTATTTTCAGCAATTTCGCAACACATTTCCGCTGCCAACTTACCAGTCAACGCTAAAAAACTTCAAACCACAATATCAAATAGCGTTTTCTCCAACACCCGCTTTGTACATAAGCAAATAAGTACGTGCATACATATGTATGTACTCGTATATTGGTGGCTTCGTCTTCATTTTCGCTTGTACAAGATTACATCAACTACATCACCTATCTTCCACCCTTCTATTTCATTTGAAAACTCCTCGAACTCCTTTTCACTTATTAGTCTTCTTTCATTGTTAGCTGCTGATGTGTTCTTTGATGACTTTTGTTGATTTTACACTTAACATTCCACATTCAACATGCCACCTTTGTGCATGTTGATGTTTCTATGGAAATTTGACACTGAAAATTTATCTTGTTCGGCTGCTTCATATTTCTTAAGACGCTTTCTTTATTACACTCACATTTCCTACTGTTGAGCATTCATTGCTAAATTTATGCTGTGTGTTGCATTTTCGTAAGCTTCGTCTGCATGTTCTTTTTAAGCTTTTATTTTATTTATTTTTTGGTAAAATGCTGTCGAAAATTTGACAAAATCTTATGTGCAAACAGGCCAAAACATTCTTGTGCTTTCGTAGCGACTACAGTTTAATGTACCAAGGGACTTTTGTCCAAGGAATTATGTGCAATATATTACTTATTGGACAGTGGAACAAATTAAGAAATATGCGCTATTTTCTGCATTTACTTCATTTATACTTACTTAACTAAATTCAAACACTAAAATAAATTTTTTAAATCGTGTTTCGATGGCAACATGAAAAAATTCATGCACTTATTTCATTCTATTTTGGATCAATGTATATAGATATATATGCCCTCCAATCACTGGCTCCCTTCCGGATTCCAAACATGAAAGATTGACAATTTTATCTATGGCTTGTTGTTGTTTCAGGTCTTTGTTATACCATAGTCGACAGGCAGCTCTTTATTATCGATAAGGAAGAGTTAACTTAGATGTCACCTTTCCTTTAAATCCAATGCCGTGATGCCTAAAATCTGAAAATGCTGGTAATAGCTATCAAATCGATCACAACGTTCACCGCCTCCATTGAAATGGCATTCTCTCTCTGATTTCTTCTGTGTTTTCAACGAAAATTTCTCTAGTAGAAGCAGGCTGCCATAACTGTACTGCATATGAAAGTATAGGTCCTACTACAGCTGTGTACATCCAGTGTATAATCCTTGGATTGAATTCCGGTCTGCTTCCCAGCATTCTTTTGGCTGCATAGAGGGCGATGGAGACCTTTTTTCCGCTCCTGAACATTCATCTCCAAATGAAGTTTCCAGTCCAGAATCACTCCAAGACATTTCACACGGCAGTCGCCGTAGTCGGGGTTGATTTGAGATGTGAACTACACAGAGAAATTTTCGTTTTCAAATTTTTATGGAACGTTTTACTTTTAAAAACGTTTTGACCCAGGTTTTGCACCTAAAATATTTACATATTTCGAAAAAATTTGCATATATATGAAATATTTTTCATTATAGATAGCTAGCTGTTTAAATTCTAATACAAAAAATGCACCGAGTTTTATAGAAATTGATAAATCGGTTAGCAAGATACACATTTGTTGTCATAAGTGGGCGGTGCCACGCCCATTATCCAAAACTTAATAATATTCTAATTTTTTGATAAGCGTTTATTGTAATCAGCGATTTTAAGTGAATTAGCTCCAGTAGTTACTGATTTATCGCAGTTTTCGTGTTTCTGTAAATTACCGTTATATGGCAGGTGGGCGTGCCTATTGCCCGATATCAAATATTTTCAACAAATTTCTTAGCTAGGCTCTACCCAAGACTCGTACCTTGTTTGGTAAGGATTGCTGAAGCGGCTACTGAGATAAGGCATTTCATCATAAGTGGGCGGGGTCACGCCCATTGTCCAAAAAATTCATAATAGTATTTTTTTTACCACAATTCTACTCCACAAGCTTCGATCCCTGGTAAGAGCAACATCTAAGAAAGCTTTCGCCCCTCGACCGACGATTATAAACCTCCTAAAGTATTTTTGCCATGAAAAATTTTGACATAAAGACCACCTGATGTTCGGAGGCGGAGTAAAATAGTAAGTCCCTCCATTTACGTGACAACATCAAAGTGCTCACCACAAATGGCTCGGCTAATATATGAAGCACAAATTTCTATTTGACAGATTCAGTTCTGTACCCTGAAATTTAAGTGAGTTTCCTCCGGATTCTATATATATATCAGGCATATTTCTATTGGAGAATCCCAATTTTTTGTTTATCAAATTTACCCAAAATATCTGTGTGATATAATTTGTGCCTCTTACTGTTTGACATACTTTAGTGAGTACGATAAATTTAACGTGCTGTCGCAGATATGAAGATCGGAGAGAGTCTCAGCCATTTAAGTACATAGGTACGAACGAGATTAGCAAAATCGGTCGGAAATCCCTAGACTTTGGCGTCCTTCTCCTTCAATTTGTGATGAGCTCTTGTTGTCACAGCACAAATTGAGGCCGCTACAACTTTGCGCCGCCGCCCTAGAACAAATTAAAAAAAACCCATTTTTACTTTACTCATCATGTGTCAGAACAATGCATGAAAGAACAGATAAGCCATAATCGATTTCTCCCTTTTTATGAACAACTTGATAATAAGTGAGTTTGGCGTTAATTGAGTATGAAAAATACTGGTCCTACACACGGTAAAAGGAACTGTCCACAAAATGTATTATTTAATTCAGGAAATTGTTAACATGTCTGCGTTGTTTACTTAAGACTTGTTGAGTGTGACCTAAAGTAACAAAGCAAGCAAAAGTGTTGATACTTCAAAAACATATCGCCTGCAGCAGGTGCTTAATACGGTATGCAAGCTCAAGAAGTTTTGAACAGTACAACGATGAAGATGACAAAACGTGACAAAAAGTGTTAAGCGCCTCAAAATATGCAATAATTCTACAAATGGCAAGCTGGCTATGATACTAGGGTGCTGGAAAACATGTGAAAAAAGTTAAAATTATTTAGAAAATAGGGAAACTCTATGTTGCACAACAAGTGCTAATATTCGCTGTTTTATAATGGAGACAACAGTGATATGACAATTCTGATAGTATGAAAAATAGTCAAACCTAACATTGTGTACCTATTGCCTTTTCGGTAAAGTTGCATGTATTTCTGTAGGCGATTGCTCCAACTAATTTCATTTTTTCGTGCATTGAATATTGCCATACAGTTTGAAACACCTTTTTCAACTTTATGCTTTTGACACTTCAAAAGGTCTACGCCATTATTACCTACGCTACTTACCTACTCCAGCTGCCCTAAAATTTGTTTCTAGCGCAGGATTTAATATGACAAACAACTTAAAAGTCTGCCTGACTTAGTAGCGCATAAAAGTTTCCAAAATTTTGTATCGTAAATATTTATGACTAAACAGCGAACTCCATAGCGCCGAGCTCTTATGTTGTTTACCGCGAAAAGGACATAACAGTATGCTCACCGTATATTGGCCTGTGCGCTGCTCTTAAGCTCTTTATTGTGACACAGCGTCCTGTTGCCCGCCTTTTGAAATATTGATATGCCACTTGAAAATTTTCCTATTGTCGCCACCTTTTACCTTGTTGCTTTTGTTGTAGGTACTTGAGCTGTGCACGAGATTAGTGGCGCTTTGTTTAGTTTGTATGTGTGTACTACGTGCCCCCAAACCCATCGCCAACGGACTTGGTCACACAACCATCCATTGAAGCGCTAGTCAAGCGACATTCAATACCATTTCGCTTTTGCCTTCTTTTCTCTAGTTATACTCCTTCCACTTGCGCACTCCAAATTTTGTTGTAAAGTGTTGCATGTTGTACTTTGTGCTCATAAAATTGGTTTATGCGATAACCGCCAAAGTGTCGCTGCGAATGATTAAAATTACATTCCCCTCCTAAGGAAACACGCTACGCGAAAACTCACCTCCTCCATTATCACTTATTGTCCTGACTCTGCTTTGCTTGCCTTTGCTGTTATAGTGGAAGCTTTTGCCTACACCCACTCACGTGCGCTCATCAACTTATTGTCCATCAAAGCTTTCTTGCGCTATACCGCGCGCTCCCTTTCACCGCTCTATAACCTACCCAACAACTCTCTACCCCGCTAGTTAAACTCCCAAAATGTCTTAACAACGCTATTGAATCGTTGTAATTGCCAATTGTTGAGGGTAGTTTGTGTCACGTTTTGTGGTATGCAAGGCGATTTTGCTCAACTGTACCACCGCGCACTCATTGCTTATTGAGTTTATATGCCAGTTAAGCTAAGCACGCGCACAATTAAGCTCGTAAAATTTAATATTTCCACTTTAGAATTTTGCGTTTTTTTTTCTGCTCTCGTTGCTTTCCAAATCCCACTTTATGTACCCAACTTTCATTTCGGTTCCAATTTATTAGCGGTATTTATGGTTATAGCTTGTCTTATGTACTTAGTGATTTGCGTGGCGAAATGCCAATGACGGGCTCTAAGTTTCATCCACTGATTGAATGACGCTAATATTTCTGGTTTTAAAGTTGTTTACAACAAATTATTGCTGCGCTTTCGTGACAGCATTCAACGGTATTATTGGTTCAATTAGATTTTATGTTACTACCAATAATTTTTATTAAAAAGTAACCCTCGCAAATATGGACTTAGCGAAATTGTAGCTCAAAAATGAAGAAGTGCTCGTAAATTTTTATAACTATTTTTACAAGTTGTCTGATGGAATGCAAAGTACTGCTTTGAAAAACAAAGTGCTATTTTTTGGACGTGCTCAATATAGTCACTGACATTATCATTGTTGCCAATGAAAAATATTTTACATATATAAATAGTCGACAAAATCCATGGAACCATAGCAAACGATCGGAAAGTGAAAATATATGAGTTGGCTGACGCATCTCAATATAAATATATTTGGGCACGAAAAAGCTATAGGCCTGATGGGCGCCAAGATTTTTCACTGCGTGACCAGTTAGAAGGAGCGATATTCAACCGCAATACGGACGAATATTCTCATCGTTGTGTAAAGGTGCACCAATTTTTGATCCATCAAAATACACCGCAGACCTAAGAACAATTCATGCAAGTTCAAGTTGGGATTGTCGCCGCCATGTTCATCGCGACAGTTTCTTGGGATTCACACCACATTGATTTTATTGATTTTTTTACCGGCAAGTATAATCCGGACTTTTTGGGTCGGTCGAGGCAGAACTGCCCTTGCTACGCCCTCGAAGCATCAAAACCTTCTAACTACGTCAGAAAGTCTGGGGACCCGGCCAACTTATTGTGAGGCCGTAAATGACCCTGCGCTCATTGCCATAATTGGGAGGTCGGTATCGACCCAGCAGATGACTACTGCAGAAATTACAGACAGCTTTACTGTTTACAGTGAGAGTATTCCCTTCTCAGGAAAGCGCTCTACTGAATTCCAGATCCCGGTCTGAAAAGGGCAGACGTGCTTTTGTGCCTTCGTACTGTAAATACGGCAACTGGGAACGGAGAGAAGGTGCTACCCTGGTTGTGAAGATGGACAAACGCGCTGTGCATACCCTCGTATCGAGGATCGGAAATCACTTGCGCTACTTTTTCGGGACAATTTCTTTCATAATTGATCCTAAATGAGTAACCAAAGCGATTCGTGCTACCGTCCAGTAACGGTTACGCAAATAAATTTGCAGCGGTCTAAAGCCCCTACTTATTTTTTAAGTGGAAGGCCAACCCTGCTGCATACAAAACCCAACATAACGGAAAGTCGGATCTTAAAATAAAAATATGGGTTTTACTTCAGGGGTGTTGCAGCAGGACAGTTCAAAATCTTGAATACTGCAGAGTATTTTTTTTTTAGCGCTGTAATGTACAAACGTACTATTTATACGAAATAAACACTTCATTAATTTCATAGTAGGCAAATAGTTTCCTTTTGTTGTGCTCTGTTTAATTTAAATCTATTAGCATCCATAAAGTATGTAATTGAATATTCCAAAAAAATCTAAATAAACACCACACCAACCCTCTGCTTCGATTAATTTCAAAAGCATATTACTACCGTAACCAATTGATTGAGGCTAATGAACCTTAACAATTCCTCCAAACTCATCAGTTATGTAACAATGGTAGAATTTATTTCCCACTCTTTTGAGATGCCATACCTGAAATGCTTCAAACTAATTGACCATTGCGAATTGAAACTTTCTTAACAATGTGGAAAAATGAAAAACCACCATTGATATCAGGCGAGTATGGCAAGCAATGTTTGTACATATGTATATATACATATGTGGGGCGTTCCATACCAAAATGAACGGGGTTCACACTTCATGTGTTTGA